>NC_060182.1:37549216-37849216 GCF_021184085.1 Oncorhynchus gorbuscha | reverse complement strand
CTGATGTTGGAGTTGTACTTGGCCACGCAGTCATAGGTGAACAGGGAGTACAGGAGGGGACTAAGCACGCACCCCTGAGGGGCCCCAGTGTTGAGGATTATCGTGGCAGATTTGTTGCCTACCCTTACCACTTGGGGGTGGCCCATCTGGAAGTCCAGGATCCAGTTGCAGAGAGAGGTGTTTAGTCCCAGGGTCCTTAGCTTAGTGATGAGCTTTGTGGGCACTATGGTGTTGAACGCTGAACTGTAGTCAATGAATAGCATTCTCACATAGGTGTTCCTTCTGTCCAGGTGGGAAAGGGCAGTGTGGAGTGCTATTGAGATTGCGTCATCTGTGGATCTGTTGTTGTGGTAAGCGAATTGGAGTTTTGGGGTCAACTGCCAAAGCCACAACGAAATAACTAAATGTACGCATGGAGAGAGGGGTCTCTTGCTGAATGGGGAAACAATGGCTTTATGCCACAGCTGAGCTTTCACAGGTGTGCCTCATCAGCACTGACGACCCTCTCAGCTCCGCCCACCTCTCCTACTCCACCCACCAATCTCCTGCAGGAAATAAGCACAGCAAAACCCAGTAGACAGAGCAGGGAGGGGCCATCACACTTTGTAGTCCGTAATAGTTTTCCATCCCTGCCACATCTGGCTAGCATCAGAGCCGGTGTAGTAGGATTCAATCTTAGTCTTGTATTGACGCTTTGACTGTTTGATGGTTTGTTAGAGGGCATAGCAGATTACTGTCCCCCTCCTTGAAAGCGGAAGCTCTAGCCTTTATCTCGGTGTGGATGTTTCCTGTAATCCATGGCTTCTGATTGGGAAATGTAGGTACGGTCACTGTAGGGACGACGTCATCTATCTACTTATTGATGAAGTCGGGGACTGAGCTGGTATACTCTTCAATGCCATTGGATGAATCCCGGAACATATTCCAGTCTGTGCTAGCAAAACAGTCCTGTAGCTTAGCATCTGCGTCATCTGACCACTTCCGTATTGAGTGAGTCACTGGTACTTCCTGCTTTAGTTTTTGCTTGTAAGCAGGAGTCAGGAGGATAGAATTGTGATCAGATTTGTCACATGGAGGGGGAGAGAGAGCTTGGTATGTGTCTCTGTGTGTCGATTAAAGGTGGTCTACAGTTTTTTTCCCCTTTGGTTGCACATGACATGCTGTTGGAAATTAGGTAAAAATGATTTAAGTTTGCCTGCATTAAAGTCCCTGGCCACTAAGATCTCCACTTCTGGATGAGCATTTTCTTGTTTGCTTATGGCTTTATACAGCTCGTTTAGTGCGCTCTTAGTGCGGTCAAGCTCGTTGAGTTCGGCCAGCATTGGTTTGTGGTGGTAAATAGATGGCCATGAATAATATAGATGTGAACTCTCTTGGTAGATAGTGTGGTCTACAGCTTATCATGAGGTATTCTACCTCAGACGAACGATACCTTGAGACATTGTTAATATTAGACATCGCACACCAGCAATTATTGATGAATAGACACACACCCCCACCCCTCATCTTACCATACTTAGCTGCTCTGTCCTGCCGAAACATGGAGAAGCCAGCCAAGCTCTATATTATCCGTGTCGTCGTTCAGCCAAGGAAACATAAGCTATTACAGCATTTAATGTCCCAATTGGTAGGATAGTCTTAATCGTAGGTCGTTCAGTTTGTTTTCCAATAATTGCACGTTGGCCAATAATACAGAGGGAAGTGGTGGTTTACTCACTCGCTGACAAATTCTCACAAGGCACCCAGACCTCCACTCCCTGTATTTCCTTATTTTCTTCACAGGGATTTGGGCCTGGTCTCCAGGAAGCAGTATATCCTTCACGTCGGACTCATTAAAGAAAAAAATCTTTGTCCAGTTCGAGGTGAGTAATCGCTGTTCTGATGTCCAGAAGCTCATTTCGGTCATAAGAGACGGTAGCAGCAACATTATGTACAAAATGAATTACAAACCATGCGAGAAAACAAACAAAACAGCACAGTTTGTTAGGAGACCGTAAAACGGCAGCCATCCCCTCCGGCACCATTGTGTTCAAGCGAGCCAGTTGCCTCTTTCAGATTCAACCACAAAGGCCAGGAACAGAACTTTTTAAGAATAATGTGCAAATATTGTACAATCCAGCTGTGCAAAGCTCTAAGAGACTTACCCAGAAAGACTCACAGCTGTAATCGCTGCCAAAGTTGATTCTAACATGTCAGGGGATTGAATATTTTTCATCAACTTTCTGAAGGCACTATATGTTATCCTATGGGTAAAATCCTAACTTGGAACATGTGCATCTGCATCATGTGCAATTGACCCTTTGCTAAGCCCCGCCCCAGAACTTTCAGCAACCAATTGCAGGGCTCCAATATCAACTGTCGGGGGTGGTTCTACTAAGCTACATGGAATTGTTTTAAGGTCATACGAACCATCATTTAGCTATTTGATTGTGACACTTTGAAGTATAAGATTTTAATTGTTTTTTAATTATTTGATAAAACATTTTATTTGGCCTTACTGATATTAGCCCTATCAGCCCATACAAACCCACTGAATGACAGATTACTAACATGGAACGACAGATAATCCCCCCAAAAAATCAAAAGGAAGTTTGTTCAGAAGTCTCTGTCCTATATCTGAGAGATATAAGAAACCCTATGAGGCTCATGGTTCTCACCCCCTTCTATAGACTTACACGGTAATTATGATGACTTCCGGAGGACGTCCTCCAACCTATCAGGGCTCTTGTCGCATGAACTGACATGTTGTCCACCCAATCAAAGTATCAGAGCATGAATCTAGTACTGAAAGCATAAGCTACAGCTAGCTAACGCTGCAGTGCATAAAACGTGGTGAGTAGTTGACTCAAAGAGAAAGACAATAGTGGCTATGGAATCCTGACCTGTTAACCGGACGTACTACCTGTCCCAGACCTCCTTCACTGCAGCCGAGGTGATTAAGACATTTAAACGTGTTAACCCTCGCAAGGCTGCAGGCCCAGACGGCATCCCCAGCCGCGCCCTCCGAGCATGCGCAGACCAGCTGGCCGGTGTGTTTACGGACATATTCAATCAATCCCTATACCAGTCTGCTGTTCCCACATGCTTCAAGAGGGCCACCATTGTTCCTGTTCCCAAGAAAGCTAAGGTAACTGAGCTAAACGACTACCGCCCCGTAGCACTCACTTCCGTCATCATGAAGTGCTTTGAGAGACTAGTCAAGGACCATATCACCTCCACCCTACCTGACACCCTAGACCCACTCCAATTTGCTTACCGCCCAAATAGGTCCACAGACGATGCAATCTCAACCACACTGCACACTGCCCTAACCCACCTGGACAAGAGGAATACCTATGTGAGAATGCTGTTCATCGACTACAGCTCGGCATTCAACACCATAGTACCCTCCAAGCTCGTCATCAAGCTCGAGACCCTGGGTCTCGACCCCGCCCTGTGCAACTGGGTACTGGACTTCCTGACGGGCCGCCCCAGGTGGTGAGGGTAGGCAACAACATCTCCTCCCCGCTGATCCTCAACACGGGGCCCCACAAGGGTGCGTTCTGAGCCCTCTCCTGTACTCCCTGTTCACCCACGACTGCGTGGCCACGCACGCCTCCAACTCAATCATCAAGTTTGCGGACGACACAACAGTGGTAGGCTTGATTACCAACAACGACGAGACGGCCTACAGGGAGGAGGTGAGGGCCCTTGGAGTGTGGTGTCAGGAAAATAACCTCACACTCAACGTCAACAAAACTAAGGAGATGATTGTGGACTTCAGGAAACAGCAGAGGGAACACCCCCTATCCACATCGATGGAACAGTAGTGGAGAGGGTAGCTAGTTTTAAGTTCCTCGGCATACACATCACAGACAAACTGAATTGGTCCACTCACACTGACAGCGTCGTGAAGAAGGCGCAGCAGCGCCTATTCAACCTCAGGAGGCTGAAGAAATTCGGCTTGTCACCAAAAGCACTCACAAACTTCTACAGATGCACAATCGAGAGCATCCTGGCGGGCTGTATCACCGCCTGGTACGGCAACTGCTCCGCCCTCAACCGTAAGGCTCTCCAGAGGGTAGTGAGGACTGCACAACGCATCACCGGGGCAAACTACCTGCCCTCCAGGACACCTACACCACCCGTTGTTACAGGAAGGCCATAAAGATCATCAAGGACATCAACCACCCGAACCACTGCCTGTTCACCCCGCTATCATCCAGAAGGCGAGGTCAGTACAGGTGCATCAAAGCTGGGACCGAGAGACTGAAAAACAGCTTCTATCTCAAGGCCATCAGACTGTTAAATAGCCACCACTAACATTGAGTGGCTGCTGCCAACACACTGTCATTGACACTGACCCAACTCCAGCCATTTTAATAATGGGAATTGATGGGAAATGATGTAAATATATCACTAGCCACTTTAAACAATGCTACCTTATATAATGTTACTTACCCTACATTATTCATCTCATATACATATGTATATACTGTACTCTACAACATCGACTGCATCCTTATGTAACACATGTATCACTAGCCACTTTAACTATGCCACTTTGTTTACTTTGTCTACACACTCATCTCATATGTATATACTGTACTCGATACCATCTACTGTATGCTGCTCTGTACCATCACTCATTCATATATCCTTATGTACATATTCCTTATCCCCTTACACTGTGTATAAGACTGTAGTTTTGGAATTGTTAGTTAGATTACTTGTTGGTTATCACTGCATTGTCGGAACTAGAAGCACAAGCATTTCGCTACACTCGCATTAACATCTGCTAACCATGTGTATGTGACAAATAAAATTTGATTTGATTTGATTTGATTTGATTTGATTTCAACTCTCTAGAGACAGCAGGAGTGGTAGAGATGCTCTTAATGATCGACTATGAAAAGCCAACTGACATTTACTCCTGAGGTGCTGACTTTCTGCACCCTCGACAACTACTGTGATTATTATTATTATTTGGTCATTTATGAACATTTGAACATCTTGGCCATGTTCTGCTATAGTCTCCACCTGGCACAGCCAGAAGAGGACTGGCCACCCCTCATAGCCTGGTTCCTCTCTAGGTTTCTTCCTAGGTTTTGGCCTTTCTAGGGAGTTTTTCCTAGCCACCGTGCTTCTACACCTGCATTGCTTGCTGTTTGGGGTTTTAGGGTGGGTTTCTGTACAGCACTTTGAGATATCAACTGATGTAAAAAGGGCTATATAAATACATTTGATTTGATTTGAACAGTTTTGAACAAATGTATTTATTTTAAAAAGCAGCAGAGAGAGAAAGATAGCTATATTTTGTTGTATTCTTTTCACATTCACTTTAATTTACGTGTAGATCCAAGAAGGAATTATACAACGAGCAAAGTGATGATGCTGATTGTATGTGGCTGCTGTGTGTGCGGGTAATCAGAGGTGTATTCATTGCGCCGATTCTGTTGAAAAAACTTTTCTTAAACAGAAGCAAACGTAACAAAATGCAATAAATCTACCTGAATTTGTCTAATAGAAACATTTTTTTTTGCCACTGTTTGGACTAATGATTACACCCTAGATCAGCTAGATGCATGCAAGAATGTGTAACTGTCTGTCACCTTGATTACTCCAATTTGTCTCTAGACCTGTGCACCTATGTTATAAACTTTAATTCGTAGGCTAGTTTGTAGCAACCTCATGATGCTATAGGGAAAATTTGAGTAACATGTAGTAGCCTAAGTCTATTGATGTTACATTGACCTGGATGCACTCTGGATAATCCTCAGTGTATATAAAATATCTACAAAGGCTTAGTTTACATTCCAAATGTACCTATGTAATACACTTAAGAAAGAAAGAAAGACATTAACTTAAGCAGCCACTTGATAAATACTTCAGAAAAACAGAAAAATAACTAATTAGGTGCAACCATCTCTCTGTCACGAACAAACCCATACCCATACATCTCTTCATACTCACTCGAAAGGCATGCTGGGAAATATGCAAATATATATTTGCAAAAACAACAACCCCAGTGTTAAGTGTTTAAAACCTAAACGCTTTTGCTGAATAAACGTGACACATTTTAATTGAAATTCTAAATGCCTTCAAGCATTTAAAATGTCTCATTCATTCCGGTACCTGAGAGCTCCCCAGGTCACATCCCTCTAGCGCTCACTTTTTGTTCCGGCACCTCCTGATTTACGAATTAAGCACTGAACAGGTAGTCTAGACTCTAGCTAACCACCATATACAAAAATATCCACAAAAGCCACTAGCCGGCCTGCCATATATCATGAGTTATAAGATTATGAATATTAGCAATATTATTAAGTTATTATTTTAAAGCATTGAAGATAAATCACAATCGTAAAAAAAAAAATATTGAGCGAGCTAAGTAGCAGATTCACATCAATCATAAACAATCAATGAACAGCTGATAGCCCCATATCTCCCGATGTCAATCATGTCTTTAGGAGGCACTGTAAACTAGCTTGCATACAACTTGTGAATAGTACGTGTGTTGTTGCAGAAATAAATAGACCTTTGCAAAAAATGATTGCTATAGAGGCAGTATGCTATGAATGTTGAGATAAGAATTATGAAAGTCGATTTTTTAAAGGGAGAGATGCCCTTTTTACATTTTGAGCACCTGCACCCGGTAAGGTCTGTGCACGGCCCTGAACTGTCCGCTCAAGAGGAAGCTTCTTACTGTAACCAGTGCCTGTAATCTGGTTCAGGTTATTAACCAACCTACCAGGGTGTTTACAAACACTACAGAAACAAGATCATCCATCACATTTTCACTAGTACTGTAGAACTTTGTTCTAAAGCTGTATCTGTCCCCATTGGATGCAGTGATCACAATTTTTTATTTTACCTTTATTTAACTAGGCAAGTCAGTTAAGAACAAATTCTTATTTTCAATGACGGCCTAGTGGGTTAACTGCCTTGTTCAGGGGACAGATTTATACCTTCTCAGCTCGGGGATTTGATCTTTCGGTTGCAAGTCCAACGCTCTAACCACTAGGCTACCTGCCGCCCCAGGTAAAGCCAAAGTTCAAACAGCTGGTCCTAAAAAAGCATATAAGAGATCATACAAAAGATTATGCTGTGACTCTTATGTGGATGATGTTAAAAATATGTGTTGGTCTGATGTGATTAATGAAGAGCATCCATATGCTGCACTTGATGAATTTATGAAATTGTTTCTTCCAATTATTGATAGACATGCACCTGCTAAGAAACTGACTGGTAGAACTGTTGAGTCTCCGTGGATTTGATCAGGAATTGAACAACTGAATGGTTGAAAGAAATGGGGCAAAAGGAGTGGCTAATAAGTCTGGCTGCACATCTGACTGGCTTACTTACTGCAAATTGAAAAATGATGTGACTAAACTCAACAAAAAGAAGAAGAAACTGTATTATATCTGTCATGTACTTCTACTTCTAGAAGTAGTGGGTGGAGGAGTCAGGCGCAGAGAGCAGGGTAGTTGATAAGTGGAATTTTTATTCCCAAAACAACAGTGTCGGTCAACGCCACACACACGGGCACAATAAGACCCAGTCCAAAACAACAGGATGAAACGGTTCGAGAACAAAATACTTCCACAGAAATCACACACATCAAATTACAGAAAACAAGCCCGCACAAAAGCCGGCGGGCCTACTGGGTTTAAATAGCCCAAAACCAAAACCTAACAGGTGCAACTAATCAGACAAAACTAAATGAAGCAGAAAAGGGGATCGGTGGCAGCTAGTAGGCCGGCGATGACGACCTCTGAGCGCCGCCTGAACAGGAAAAGGCACCATCTTCGGCGGGATTCGTGACAATATCAATGATATAAAGAATGATCGAAAAAAAAATGGAATATTTTAAATTAAATTATGGGCAGAAAGACATAACTCAACTCCATCTTTCATCGAATCAGATGGCTTATTCATCACGAAACCATTTGATGTTGCCAATTATTTTAATGATTATTTCATTGGCAAATTTAGGCAGAAAATGCCAACAACGAACAGTAAGCAATTGTATTCATGAATAAAAAACAAATATTGAAAGAAAAGCATTGCAAGTTTGAATTTTGAAAAGTTAGTGTGGGAGAGGTGGAAAAATTATTTTTATCAATCAATAATGACAGACCTCCTGGCATTGACCACTTAGATAGAATGCTACTGAGGATGGTAGTTGACTCTATGGCCACCGTGTCACGCCCTGACCTTAGTTATCTTTCTTTTCTTTATTATTTTGGTTAGGTCAGGATGTGACAAGGGTGGTTTGTTTAGTGTTTGTATTGTTTAGGGTTTTTGTATGTCTAGGGGTTTATATGTCTAGGGGTTTATATGTCTATGGTTGATTAGATTGGTTCTCAGCCAGCGATGATCCACGGGTCAGTGCTACAAGGGAGGAGGGCTTAATGTAAAGAAGGGGGGCGGCGTCCAGAGCCAGAGCCGCCACCAAAGTTAGATGCCCACCCAGACCCTCCCATATATGTTTAGGTTTGCGGCCGGGAGTCTGCACCTTTGGGGGGGGACTGTCCTGCCCTGACCTTAGTTGTCTTTGTTTTGTTTATTATTTTGGTTAGGTCAGGATGTGACAAGGGTGGTTTGTTTAGATTTTGTATTGTCTAGGGGTTTTTGTATGTGTAGGGGTCTATATGTCTATGGTTGCCTAGATTGGTTCTCAATCAGAGGCAGCTGTTTATCATTGTCTCTGATTGGGGACCATATTTAGGTAGCCATATTCATTGGGTATTTTGTGGGTTATTGTCTTTGTGTTGTTCCCTGTCAGCACTCGTGTTATATAGCATCACGTCGTTTTGTTAGTTTGTGAAGTGTTCTTCATTTATTAAAGAAGAATGTATCCTCATCACGCTGCGCCTTGGTCTCCTCTATATGACGAACGTGACACACTGTCATATTTGTAATCTGAGCCTAGAAGAAAGTCTTTGTCCTCAGGCCTGGAGGGAAGCCAAAGTAATTCCGCTACCCAAGAGTGGTAAAGCGGCCTTCACTGGTTATAACAGCAGACCTAAAAGCTTGTTGCCTGCTCTTAGCAAGCTGTTGGAAAAAATTGTGTTTGACCAAGTACAATGCTATTTCTCTCTAAACAAATTAAAAACAGACTTTCAGCATGCTTATAGAAGGGCACAAATGACTGATGATTGTTTGAAAGAAATTGATAAGAAGATTGTGTGAGCTTTACTGTTAGATTTCCGTGCAGCCTTTGATATTATTGACCATAACCTGTTGTTAAAAAAATGTATGTGTTATGGCTTTTCAACCTCTGCCATATCGTGGATTCAGAGCTATCTATCTAATAGAACTCAAGGGTTTTCTTTAATGGACGCTTCTCTAATGTCAAATATGTAAAGTGTGGTGTACCTCAGGGCTGCTCTCTAGGCCCTCTACTCTTTTCTATTTTTACTAATGACCTGCCACTGGTGTTAAACAAAGCATGTGTGTCCATGTATGCTGATGATTCAACCATATACGCATCAGCAATCATAGCTAATGAAGTCACTAAAACCCTTAACAAAGAGTTGCAGTCTGTTTTGGAATGGGTAAACTGGTCCTGAACATCTCTAAAACTAAGAGCATTGTATTTGGTACAAACCATTCCTTAAGTTATAGACCTCAGATGAATCTGGTAATGAATGGTGTGGCTGTTGAACAGGTTGAGGAGACTAAATTACTTGGCACTACTTTGGATTGTAAACTGTCATGGTCTAAACATATAGATTCAACGGTTGTAAAGATGGGGAGTGGTCTGGCTGTAATAAAGAGATGTTCTGCTTTTTTGACACCACACTCCAAAAAGCAAGTTCTGCAGGCTCTAGTTTTGTCTAATCTTGATTACTGTCCAGTCGTGTGGTCCAGTGCTGCAAGAAAATACCTAATTAAGCTGCAGCTGGCCCAGAACAGAGCGACACATTTAGCTCTTAATTATAATTAGAGGGCTGATATAAATACTATGCATGCCAGTCTCTCTTGGCTAAGAGTTTAGGAGAGACTGACTGCATCACTTCTTTTTTTACAAGAGACATTAATTTGTTGAAAATCCCAAATTGTTTGCATAGTCAACTTACACACAGCTCTGACACACACACTTATCCCACCAGATAGGCCACCAGGGGTCTTTTCACAGTCCCTAAATCCAGAACAAATTCAAGAAAGCGTATTACATAGAGCCCTAATTGCATGGAACTTCCTTTCATCTCATATTGCTCAAATAAACAGCAAACCTGGTTTCAAAAAACAGATAAAGCAACACCTCAGGGCACAACGCCTCTCCCCTATTTGACCTAGATAGTTTGTGTGTATGCATTGATATGTAGGCTACGTGTGCCTTTACATTTTTTTAATGTAGTTCTGTCTTTGAGCTTTTCTTGTCTATTTCAAATCAAATCAAACTTTATTTGCCACATGCGCCAAATACAACAAGTGTAGACTTTACCGTGAAATGATTACTTACAAGTCCTTAACCAACAGTGCAGTTGGTTAAGGGTTCTGTATTATGTAATTCTGTATTATGTTTCATGTTTTGTGTGGACCCCAGCAAGAGTAGCTGCTGCTTTTGCAACAGCTAATGGGGATCCGAATAAAATACCAAAATACCATATGTAATCAATGTCTTGTACGTAGAGAACTAAGAAACTATATCTAGTTTATTGATTTACAATAACTTTGTTAATACAGTTAGACTTGAAGTAGAAGCATCCTGCTGATCGACTGTTGTGAGTGGATTATTTTCATCAGTCAAGCATTAAGCAAAGAGGACATATTTTAAAAGCACATAGTTTATAATGAGTCCAATCATTTCATTTGCTACAGCACGTGGTTGGATAAGTGGACTAAGCACAACTGAACTTATTTGTCAACAGGACGTTGTGGCAAAAAGTTTAGCCATGGCGCTATTGTATGTCCAAGTGTTTGTTCTACCACTGTAGTGCTATACAGTATACTCTGTATATAGCCTTTAAGTAGTTCTGTATATTACAGCTCTGACAGCGAATTAGAGTGAAATATCCAATCAATAACAGATATCAATCAGTCTGAAGGCCTCGTGTTGATATTATAGTGCTTAAGTGATTCATAATTCATTTAATGTACCGGTTCTTTAGACATAAGAAAAGGAAGACATCATCAACTGAAGAATGCTGAATTAAATAGTCATTTCTGATTTGATTACTGTAATCAACTGAAGTTGCTCTAGAAGACTGAATGTGCCATTAATCTGAGTGGCGCTCCATTCCAACACAGCTTGGCTTAATGTCAAGGGCCCCCTGTGTGGATAGATGCACGCGGACAAGCATCTCGGCAAAACAGTTGGAAAAAAAGTGCCACATGTTTAAATGTCAAGCTAAACGAAACTTTCTTCTAACTATGGGGACCCGGACATATGCCTAACTTTAGGTGAAGGCATCCTTGTTTTTGTTAGCTAACAAATATATATTTTTAGAGCAATTCTTGATGTGAACAATTCAGTTAAAAATAGCTATTTACACAATACAGGCTGTCCTACTGTAATGTGGAGGCTGGATCATGGGCCATTTAGGGTCAGATTAGTTCATATCCACTCAGCAGCAAGTCTGAAAGGTCAACGGGTGTTTTACTGCAGACGCTTGTGTCCTCAGACTGCTTTATATTGTCCTTTCTATTCTGACTGAGAGATACTTTATATACGGTATTCATACCCTCCGCAGGCTACATGTTTACTTACCGTCAGATTCCACTAATGCACATTTGAATACAATTTTACTTGAAGTTGGCAGGATGCACAAATGTAGTTTGTACCCATCTACCTTTCTGCTCTAGTGATTGAGACGAGGCAAAAGAGACAATGGGGATTGCTCTTCATCATCCTAGCAGACAGATCACCATTAGGACAGAGCCCATTCCGTTGGATAATGCAAGAGTCCTCACTCACAGATCCATGCTAAGGAAGACTACAGTATTTTAGGAGTATATTAAGAGCTTCAGATGTCATTTGTAGTTAATACAATTAAACAGAGGCTTTGTGCTGAAGATGAACTAAGGAATAATGACCTGAGCTGGTTTTATACATTTAAAAGAATACACTTAATCTCAAATGTTATGAGCACTATTACCGATGCGATTTGCTATTCAATCTGTATCGCTGAAGCTTTACAGATTGCTCGAAATGTGCTCGAAATGTAAATCTTATTTCTGATTGAGCTGACATATGCTGTGTTTACTGTGAATACAGTCTCCGCTAACGCGAGAACGTTGCCTTTAAATTATAATCACCCTGTAAATCTGAACTTCTGCGATATGGATTGAATAGAGCCCCAAGTCTGATTCTATGCAATATGTAAATGTAATATATATGCCCTTGAACATTGAATAGCATCATTTTGAGTATGATTTAAAGGGAAATATGCTATTAACCACATTTATTTAACCAGGTAGGCCAGTGGAGAACAAGTTCTCATTTACAACTGCAACCTGGCCAAGATAAAGCAAAGCAGTGCGAGCGACACAACACAGATTTACATATGGAATAAACAAACATACAGTCAATAATACAATAGAAAAGTATATATACAGTGTGTGCAAATGAGGTAGGATAAGGGAGGTAAAGGCAATAAATAGGCCATAGTGCAGAAATAATTACAATATAGAAATTAAAACACTGGAGTGCTAGATATGCAGAAGATGAGTGTGCAAGTAGAGATACTGGGATGCAAAGGGGCAAAATGAATAAAATAAATAACAGTATGAGGATGAGGTAGTTGGATGGTGTAAGGGTTTTCCTGTGGTGAAGGAGAAGCGGACCAAAATGCAACGTGGTGGTTATTCATGTTCTTTAATAAAGGAACGAGACATGAAATAACTAACAAAACAATAAATGTGCGAAAACCTAAACAGTCCTATCTGGTGCAAACACAGAGACAGGAACAATCACCCACAAACACACAGTGAAACCCAGGCTACCTAAGTATGATTCTCAATATGAGACAACTAATGACACCTGCCTCTGATTGAGAACCATAATAGGCCAAAACATAGAAATACCCAAAACCTAGAAAAACAAACAGACTGCCCACCCAACTCACACCATGACCATACTAAATAAATACAAAACAAAGGAAATAAAGGTCAGAACGTGACAGTACGGTGCGGACTCCGGCCGCAAAACCTAGACCTATAGGGGAGGGTCTGGGTGGGCGCCTGTCCGCGGTGGTGGCTCTAGCGCGGGACGCAGATACCACTTCACCATTGTCTTAGTCCGCCTCATTGTCCGCCTCCGTGGCTCTCTAACCATGGCAACCCCTCTCAATACCCCACTGGACAGAGGGGCAGCTCGGGACAGAGGGGCAGCTGCTCGGGACAGAGGGGCTCTGGCGCCTCTGGGCTGACGAGGGGCTCTGGACCGGACCGTGAAGGCGTACTGGAGATCTTGAGAGCAGGGCTGGCACCAACCGCCCTGGCTGGATCTTCACCCTAGCCCGGCAGATGCGGGAAGCTGGGATGTAGCGCACCGGGCTAAGCACGCGTACTGGGGACACCGTGCGAACCACCGCATAACACGGTGCCTGATCAGCACCACGCCCGCCACGGTTAGCACTGCTAGGAGCACTGTAGTGCTGAGATGGCACAGGACGTGCAAGGCTAGGGAGATGCACAGGAGGCCTGGTGCGTGAGGCTGGCACAGTCTTCACCAGACCCCTAGCACGCACCTCAGGATGAGTATGGAGAGCTGACCCCGGTGCCATTAAATCTCTGACATGCTCCGTCGGGCGAATGTCGTGCCTCATGCACCAAACCAGCAACTCCCTCATATCTCTCTCCTCCAATTTCCCCATTAACTCCTTCACAGTCTCTGCTTCGCTCACCTCCAACACCAGCTCTGGTTCTGAGCTCCTCCTTGGCTCCTCACGATAAACGGGGGGAGTTGACTCAGGTCTGACTCCTGACTCTTCTTCCGAAGAGGAGAGGCGAAAAGGATCAGAATGCAGCGTGGTGGTTATTCATGTTCTTTAATAAAGGAACTAGACATGAAATAACTAACAAAACAATAAATGTGCGAAAACCTAAACAGTCCTATCTGGTGCAAACACAGAGACCGGAACAATCACCCACAAACACACAGTGAAACCCAGGCTACCTAAGTATGATTCTCAATCAGAGACAACTAATGACACCTGCCTCTGATTGAGAACCATACTAGGCCGAAACATAGAAATACCCAAAACCTAGAAAAACAAACATAGACTGCCCACCCAACTCACGCCCTGACCATACTAAATAAATACAAAACAAAGGAAATAAAGGTCAGAACGTGACAGATGGGCTACTTACAGATGGGCTATGTACAGTACATAACCATGTACTTAACCTTCACTTTAAGTAAAAGCTAATATACCAACATAGAATATTCATTATTTTACAGAAAACAACAGGCAACAGACCTTCCACACACGTATCATCTAATCTGCACACCACACCATATGCCTACTCTGCATATTGACTGAGAGTTAGCTTTCGATAACAGATAAAAGAGGCTAGCCTACTGTGTGTTTTAGTTTAGTATGGAGTGTATGTACTAACTGAGACAAATCACTGTTAGCCATGGAGTGGTGCATCTGTTATTTGAAACAGATGAAATGAAGAAGAAGCTGGGCTAAATTATCTTTTGGCAGTGAAAAACATTAATTGGGGAAGCACAATTATATAACACATCCCAGTGGGTCAAAAATGTGTTGAAAAGACATCACGCTAACATCAATCGTAGTTATTGCAAGGGTTTACTAAATAGGTAATACAGGTTGATAGCACTGTGGGATTTGTTTTTACAGGGAATAATCTTCAGAAACCAGTAGTGTTCAGGGTATGAACAGAATATGTCATACAGAAACTCATTGCTTCTTTATTAGTTGATTGACTCCACCTCAAAACACCCAAGTGTTACCAAAACCAGCTAGCCTACTCAGTCTAGGCCAGCAACAATATCCCTGTGGACACAGAGCATCATGCCTGGAAGCACTGGCCTGCCAGTGTGAGAAATTAGCTGAGAGTATGATCATAAACTGAGAGCTTCAGCTACCCAGGGCATGCCAGTCACTGAGCTCTACCAAATGAGCTTTTCATTTGCCATTCAGGAAATGAGCTCTTGTCATGTCGCAGTCTGCCGCAGAGGTGTTCGGCTGAGAGATTGCATTGCATGCAAACTTGGGTTCATGCTCCTAAAGCCCAACAACAACCAGACATGCTGTCACATGGTAATTTGCATACCTCGCTATGCACTTTGGCAGTGTGTTCTGAGCAAAAAAACAGGTATTTCACAACCATTTGTGGAAATAGTTTTTAACACAATAGGATCATTTAGGTTGTAATATTAGAATGTTAGATGTGCACTTTAAAATTTTGTTCATGGATATTGTGTGATTCTTATGAAGGATAAACATATTTAATTAGTTACAGAAGCTGTGCTAGATGGTCGATCTGACTGAGCTAAGAATGCATAATGCACCAGCATTAAAGAGTAAGTGTTGCTGATTTAAGGAGTGTTAGTGTCTGAATAATTAAACCAGATGAAATAGCAAACAGGTCTGAATACCGTTGTATCAAAATAAGCCATCCGCTGGTTAAATCCTCTAGTATTGAAGACAAAAAGTCAAGAACATGAAAGTTTTTTATATTTTTTAAATGTAACTAGGCAAGTCAAGAACAAACTCTTATTTCCAATGACAGCCTACTGGGGAACAACTGTCTTGTTCAGGGGCAGAACGACAGATTTTTACCTTGTCAGCTTGGGGATTTTATCCAGCAAATCCCCAAGCTGACCCAATGCTTTAACCACTAGGCTACCTGCTGCCCCAAATTAAAGACATGCCTTGCACAATTTGAATTGTGAAAGTGTGGCGAGAAGCAGAACATCTCGCATATCACAACAAGTAGACTATTTGTTCATGCCATTGCTGAATACACTATAATATGAATGGTATTAACGGCCATGATGTCCATGTGTGCTCCACCTAGTGAGCCACTGGAGTGCACACTACTACTCCGGTACAGATGTAGGATCTTAATTTGATCACCCGGTTGAAGGAAACCTTTTTTACTTAGTGAATTTGATGTTTAAAAACGTTTCTGAAGTTTGTAATTTTCACTTTGACATTTCAGACCTGATTTTTCCTCACGAAAAAGGTATCAATCCTGTAATAAATGGACAGCAAACTTTCCATTTATTATAATTCACATAATAGTGAACATTTCCTGTTGATGGGTATTTTCTTGTTGTAGCAAACTGGCTCAAATGAAGATCCTAAATCTGTAAAGTACCATGACAAGACCTGTGAACCGTAGGTCTGTCAGTGTTGCCCTTCGGTGGCCCATGAAATTGAAATGAGCAAAGAGAGCCTTGCCCAACAGGGTCCTGGCACCTTCTCAACTTGGTTAACAGCATGCTAGACCCTGTTGTTACGTTGTATTTCATGTAGCAGAACGAATTGAGACTATGAATCCACTTTTCAGAGAGTTCCTGTGCAACGAAAATGTCACTCAAGCTTTCTTATTCAATGCTGTGATCTTTGTTGTATACAGCAAAGGATCTATAAAATAGGTAGAATATAGTATCTCATATGAATAGACAGACATGTAACGCTTGCCTCAAAGTTGTACAATCTTCAACTCTTAGCTAGCTGCATGTTTATCCTTGAATAACCTGCTCATCAATATATTAAAATGATTATCAGGAATAAATATTATTAAAAACACTATGACATACTTTTGTGCTTTCTGTTCTTTCTATTTGAATAAATAACGTTACGCAGAGGAATTAAATCCTTTTCTCCTGATATTTGAACATTAAATACATCTTGAGTCTTAACCAAGCAGACACTTCTAATGCACACACTGGAATGAGCACTACCCCAAGAAAGTAAGAGGGATAACGCTGAAATTACAAAAGTGTTGGTGCGGATTCATTAGATACATTAGATGAGCTTAAATCATGAAAGACTGCTGTGCATGAAGTAAACATTTAAAACAGACTGCAGAAGAGAACACAGTCAAGCAAACAACCACATTAGAAAAAATGAATTCAGTCGAAAGGAGATTCTCACATTCAGCACTATCCTAATGTCAACCTATAAATTAAAGCATACGAACCTTATTGAATATGTCAAAAGACCAATACAATAATACAATAGTTAACAGCCCAGTGTGACAACATTAAGACATCTAATAGGGGAGTGGGAACAGAGTGGATTCCTCTTAGATACCTTGCCTTACAGCTGAACTTGCTTTCTGTCAGAAAAAAAGGTAATTTTGTTTTACTTCGAAACCCTCAAGAGCACTCATTTGAATTTCCAAACAGAATATATTCCTTTCTTCATTTCTCCATTTGTGTTTGTTTGTTAGCGTTATCTCAGAATGATTATTCAGTTCAGGGGTTACTTGTCCCAGCGGATGCAATCAAAGCCTGTACATTTGGCACTGACATTCTGCATACCAAACATCAAATAAAATAACACTCAAATCACTCCTACAGTATGTATGTACGTGTCATTAAATTACAACCCAAATGTTGTGTTGAAAGTAGTTCAGTGGAGGTGTTAGATTGAAGGCCACGTTTGTAGGCTGAAAAATATCAACAATACAGCGAAATGCAAAACTCAATGAGAAATGTATCCCCCAGAATCGGAGGATGTAGAATTGAATCAGAATTCTATCAGACAATGATAAATGAGCAATAACCCATATGTCTTTGACAATACAAAACGTATGAATGTTCCCACCAGTTGATCAAAGCGAAACACACACATACAGCAGTAGATAGGTCAAAGGGTAGGTCATAAAGGTTATGTCAGATACATGGGCGTCTGCCTGTTAATCAAAGCCCAAGACATGAAACAGTACCTCAAGGAGTTAGAGTAGGTTCTCTTCTTTCTACAATGTAAACGATGATTATCAAACTTCTCACTTCATAAGCAACAAGTAACTTTGCCAAATTCCAAATAGTTGGTATTATGCAGTGATTAATTATTTTATCATAAACCCATCTACAGTTTAAGTCAGAAGTTTACATACATTTAGGTTGGATTCATTCAAACTAGTCATTCAAACTACTCCACACATTTCTTGTTAACACACTATAGTTTTAGAGGCTTGCAAGCCGTAGAACACCATCCCCACTGTGAAGCACGGGGGTGGTAGCATCATGTTGTGGAGGTGCTTTGCTGCAGGAGAGACTGGTGCACTTCATAAAATAGATGGCATCATGAGGAGGGACAATTATGTGGATATATTGAAGCAACATCTCAAGACATCAGTCAGGAAGATAAAGCCTGGTCACAAATGGGTCTTCCAAATGGACAACGACCCCAAGCATACTTCCAAAGTTGTGGCAAAATGGCTTAAGGACAACAAAGTCAAGGTATTGGAGTGGCCATCACAAAGCCCTGACCTCAATCTTATAGAAAATGTGTGGGTAGAACTGAAAAAGCGTGTGCGAGCAAGGAGGCCTACAAACCTGACTCAGTTACACCAGCTCTGTCAGGAGGAATGGGCCAAAATTCACCCAACTTATTGTGGGAAGCTTGTGGAAGGCTACCCGAAACGTTTGACCCAAGTTAAACAATTTAAAGACAATGCTACCAAATACTAATTTAGTGTATGTAAACTTCTGACCCACTGGGAATGTGATGAAAGAAATAAAAGCTGAAATAAATAATTCTCTGTACTTTTATTTTGACATTTGACATTCTTAAAATAAAGTGGTGATCCTAACTGACCTAAGACAGGGAATTTTTATTAGGATTAAATGTCAGGAATTGTGAAAACCTGAGTTTAAATGTATTTGGCTAAGGTTTATGTGAACGTCCAACTTCAACTGTATCTGAGAAAATAGCTGATTCTCAATATTCATAATTCATGTACTGTATATTATTACACCAATTAATGTCAAAATAGTTGTAAGACAGCCAGAATGCATTGTCAAACTCACACTCTAAAACACACTGAACATGAGCGTGACCTAAATATGATATGTAAGTCATGTTGGTGATAAATAAAAGTATTGTTTCAGACATTACTGTCTGTATACCAATAAAGACCAGAATTCAACACAGATGCCTCAAATTTAATTTGACAGAAATACAATATGACTGCATGATAAGCTTCTTGGAAATCTCAACAATAATCCATCCATGTTTTCGAATACAGATATTTACCAATGGTGTATTTCATGGATTGCATACTTTCATGTTGTATGTGGAATTATTTTGGAATCCCTAGGAATAGATATTTTGGGTTACCGGTATTCACACAACCCCAGTGCTTTTTGAATAAAATACATACTTTGGATTGTTGCCGCCTTCGAATATTGGTCAAGTACATCTACAGTGGTAGTGAAACTTTGTGAGTGATAATCCATTGGCATCATTATAAATTCTAAAGGTAAATTTGTCAGCCAATCATTTGCACAGGATTATATTTCAGATTCTCAGTTGTAATTGATTTCAATTCAAGAAAGTGAAAAGATTTCATGAAATAATGAAGTAAGTAATTTGAGTCACAATACATTTCACATTATACCACAACAGACAATTGTAAACATACACTTTTTTTTACTCCATTCTGTACATTCATTCATTCATTCATTTGAAATACAATACTGAGTTGTTTTCTTCTCCAGTGTCCATAATGAGGCCATGTCACTATTATTCAGTCCAGCAGTAAAGCATGTTAATTTGAGAGCTGTGCCAAATGTACAACGATCACACAGAAGGTCTATATGCATTGACATTATAGGGATTTGAGTTTCCAGACTGAGAATAGTGAAATAGGCCAAACCTATTCCATTCCATTTGGAAATTAACTGTAGCAGCATCAGGTGACAATAGAAGCACACAGCTATACTAACTGAAGCATGAGATTCACACACAAAACACATATTCTCACTACCATGATATTGATATGCACAGAAAACAATTGTTAACTCGGGAATATAAGTTAGGAGCAAATCAAACCATTCTGAATCTAGATAGTATAACTCAATGAATATGGGTAGTACCGTATAGTCACAAAGGTCAAGAGTGAACACAACAGCTGTTCCATAAATGCAAAATGGCTAGCAAGATACTCTCCCTAATTGTATTCAAGGGGAAAGGTTCAAGAATGTGAGTGAGATTAAGTTTGTGTAGAAATTGTCTCCAGTCGTTTCACACACACCTTATTTCTTTTACATTTCATCTGCTGATAGATTAGCTAGAATAATTCCCTTTCCAAATCTCCCAAATGTTTAAAATATTGTTAGAATGCACCGGCTGTATATAAATGGTAAGAAGGAATCTCAGATACTTTGCAGCTGCCACAGATCATGTGGCAGTCATTGATAACATAACAAATTGAAATCATTGGATGTAAAATGCCAAATTTGGTCATTCACTTAAATAAGCATTTAAATTCACCAAGCTATTATAAATGAACGAATGTGTAAATATTCGACAAATAAATAAATGAATGTCCATAAAATGTTTTTAAAGTGTTAACATATACCATTGTGATCTCTTCAATGAAGCATTGCACATGACTCCACGGGTGTACCCATCATAGGTCGAAGTTCAAACAAACACATGACATGTGACCGACCACAGACAGGTATAGACATGGCCAGCAGCATAGGCTGTGATGAGGGAGGTCAATAGTGACATCAAAAGACCATAACTAATGCCGTTTCCAACTCTTGAGCATCAACTTGAGCTTCCATTGCTTCTCTGTTCAAATTAAAATATTGCATCTACGACATCTGTTTAGACTTATAAAATACTGTGTATATATGTATACAAGGCTAAAGGCTATGCCTGCAATTAAACTGCATTGTGTTCATCTGTCTGCAAACGTTGGGCACATTGTACCCCAATTTGTCAGTAATTCCCTAACACACCAAAAAGTGTTTCTCACACCTACAGAAACAAGTTGGTTGCTCCATTATGGTTCAGACAGCTGATTGTTTAGTGGCCAGAGCTGGTCTAGCAATGAGATACACATGGGAATGGCCAGACAAAACAAACTGGTGATGTGCTGTCTGAAACGACCTGGGGTTTTCTATGCAGTCCTACTCAATCACAACTTTTTGTATAATCAGATGACACAGGATCTGTCACTGCTAAATACCATGTATGCCACACTTGCTAAGAAAAAACGAATTTCAAAAGATGCTATGCTAAACATATTCTGCGACTATTAAGTTTGTGTGTGAAGAATTGCTGTGAACGCATGTTCGTCTGTTGAAGTAGTTTTTTTGAGCAGTATTGCATTTCAGAGGGATTCCCATTTCCATAAAACATCAAAGCTTTTCAATGTCTCTTTTCTTCTCTCTGTTGTAATCCATGAACACGGAACATGATATTATCCATCCTGTGGCTAGATCCAACTGATGTAGAAATGTTTTGATTATACAGTGACAGTACATTGTTGATAGAGTCATTTGAACGGTGGGGCTTTCTTCTTTTTTTCACAGTGGGAAAACAAGGAAACCAGAGAATGTAGAATATTGCCATCCGCCAACTAGATTTCCCTTCTCCAGTTTAAGGTAGACCTTGTCCTCTTTATCCAAAAAGAGCAGAACTCCATTGGTGGCTGCCTCTCGAGTTACGTCTTTGTCACCCGCAAAAGCTGAGATGACAGGTTTCCCATTCAACATTAAGTTCACCTGGATGACCCAAAGAAATAGCAATGAGTGAAAATAAACAAGACAGGGGAGAAATGCAGCTAATGTAGCTGCTGTTCTGAACTAAAATATCTTGCCATGCTATGATTGCATTGCCAAACATCATCATCATCCACAGCTACCTAGAGTAGCCATTTGCTATAAACTATTGTTTTAGTTCAAATATGTACAGTTTGCAGGAGCCCTTCACTTGGTGTACTTTGGAGAGAAAAAACACATTCTTGTTTAGATTAGTTTTGTCACTTTCTTAAATAGCCAGAATAATAAGATTGTATGTTTAATAAGCTCATGTAGTCTACTCCTCCTTCCCCCACCCAGAGACAGCCCAGACCTTTCCAGGCTTCGGGGCTTCACAAAGAGAGGACTGGAAATTGGCACTACTTTTGTGCTAAACACACATCACCAAATTAGAAGATGTGTCTGTGATTTCCCATTGAAGTTCTACAGGACATTTTCCTAGCATTGACACGGTTAACTCTCTCATCTATTGACATCAAGTGCTTTGTCAGAGATTTGTTTCTGCTTCCTCCAATAACCATTATGTTAATGCAAATCCAAATGTCCCAATAGGCCTACACAGGAAATAGTCCAGAATAGACGTAGACAAAATAGTCTTAGGCACATTTCCTAATAGATTACAAGCCCCTTTCAAATAATGTAGCCATGGCCATTGTATAGAAAATGAATTGTCTCATGGGAATCACATTATATTATAACTGGAACTAAATTGCTGAATCAATTTGGCCAAAACAAATAGCTTACCTGTATAGTCTGACTCTGGTACACTTTTATAACATGAAAATTAAAACTGTAGATCCCTTTTCTGGGTGACAAAAACACTGACTCCAAAGTGAAATAGTTGCCTATATTCACAAGAACCTGGGGAAAGAAGAATAAAGCATTTTAGAAAGTAAAAAAAATATTCTGCTCGCTGACTATTTAAGTCAGACCAGAATATTTATTGCTGCAAGGTCCAATGCAGTCAAAAATGTGATTTTCCTGTGTTTTATATATATTTCCACACTATAAGGTTGGAATAATACTGTGAAATTGTGAAAATTATGATGCCCTTTTAGTATAAGAGCTGTTTGAAATGCCTGAAATTTCAGACTTTTTGGTGAGAGGGAGTTTTGGCCTCCATGGTAATATCACCATGTGGTAAATGAGTTAATCAACCATTAAGAGAGTTCCAAACGTCTTTTCCAATAACAGCACATTTTCAGTTTCCCCTCCCCACTTAGACCACTCCCAGACAGACCTAGCAAAATTCTTGCTTGAGAAATTGCCTTATGCTAATCAACTATTTGTGTGTGTTTATCAACATATTAATTGAAAACAGTCACAGTAAGGTACTTAATTGTTACCCAGAAATGATTTATTCTTGAGTTTTTTTTAAACAGACCGTTAACTGGCTGGACCGTTAACGACCAGCTTTTCTTCTGCTGACACAACTATGGTGACAAGATTATAGTGTTAAATCTGGGATATTTCAGTAGTTGTAGACACCTCAACTCCTTCGAGAAAATGTACTGACAGTTTTAATCCTGTGATTTGACATCACAAGCAGTGATCTTTTTTTCACGAATTGGTCTTTTGACCAATCGGATCCGTCCTGAAAAAGATCTGAATTGGGTAATGCTGAGCCTTTAGTGCTTTTTGAGGTCGGTTCGGTTTCAATATTTAAAAAAAATAATGAAATGCACTATGCATTTAAATGTATGCATTATGTGGGTTAAATGCTGTAACAACACAGAACAAAACAATTACAGTTTTTCTCAATTGCTAAAACACAATTTCTGAAACCTTGCTCCATTTCCTGAAAACATTAAACACAAAACCTCATCTTCAAGCACTATTTACATAACCTCTGACTCCTCTTGCAAAATGAAACATTCGCCTCAAAACAGTTTTACCTGTGTTCAAAATCAAACACTGCTCTCAAATCATAAACAAAGTGATCAAAATGATATACACTCTCAAGCAGTCAGTAAACAATACCCCCAAAAAATAGAAAACACACTGTTCAAAACATATAATTCTCAGGGAGAAGTACATTTTTAATCTAACAAAAATATTCATATTTTTCCGTCATTGACTTTTGATGAACGAAAACATGTTCTATCATAGTAGCTCAAAATTGATCAGAAATTACTGCTTTGCCCTTTGCAATTTTGTTTTTTGTTCTTCCTCCTCCTTGTACCCTTATTTTTACAGTACTGTACCGCAAATCTCACAAACCTGTCCTTTGTCTCTGTGATACTGTAACTATTGTTCTTTGTTGATTATGAACCTGCAACGAGTCAAAATCTATTGAGCCGTCAGTACTGTTACAGTTTTTCTCAATTGCTGAAACACTCAAACCCATTGGCTGAACAAAGTTCTCAGTTGCCTGGACTCATTTAGCTAATTATGCAGTCTGTTGTCAATAACTTAAACCATTTCACATGGTAAAACACAATTTGCAGATCTCACTTAGACTTTTCAGCAAAACTCTAAACACATTCTGCACTCTAATGCACATGTCATCCATACTGCTAAACACAAGTGGCAACAATCAAATACAAATAGAGAACATATGTCATTGATTGAACACAACCACTCAAAATTGATTTAACCTGTTTCAAATGATGCGACACAACCAATATAAGCTAGTTCAGAGAGCAAACAGGTTGTTGAAGGTGGGAAGGAGAAAGTCTGAGAATGGATACTATTCAATAAATGTTCAATAAATGACATATGTTCTCTATTTGTATTTGATTGTGGCCACTTGTGTTTACCAGTATGGATGACATGTGCATTAGAGTGCAGAATGTGTTTTGAGAATGTGTTTAGAGTTTTGCTGAAAAGTCTAAGTGAGATCTGCAAATTGTGTTTTACCATGTGAAATGGTTTAAGGTATTGACAACAGACTGCATAATTAGCTAAATGAGTCCATGTAACTGAGAACTAAGTTCAGCCAATGGGCTTGAGTGTTTTAGCAATTGAGAAAAACTGTAATAAACATCCCATGATGGTAGTGACTGCCCATTACTGCTCATCCCTTATTAACCATCACTTATTCACATTACTTTACTTTAATAAAATATTTCAGTTGTCGTGTACATTTCATTTGTTTTATTTGACGACTTTATTTCATTCCTAGTCATCATCTAATGTCTATTGAGCTGCTGCCTATGCTGTCTGACAAAATCACTATTTTAGTAGTTCTTCAAAGTAAATAAGGCATACTTTTGTGACTGTTGAATACCAACTATCAATCACTTAGATCATAGTTCACCCAAACTCGGTCCTGGGGCCCACCTTGGTGTACGAATTGGTTTTTGGCCAAGCACTACACAGCCTATTCAAATAATCAACGCTTAATGATACGTTGGTTATTTGAATCAGCTGTGTAGTGCTAGAGGTAAAATCCTAAATGTGTACCCAGGGGGGCCCCAGGACCGAGTTTGGGAAACCCTAACTTAGATCATGTATTTTCAGATAGAGATACCTCACGAAGAAACTGCTCTCTATGTATCCCCTCTTGAATTTGTCTGCCTGTGTAAATGCAGCCTACTAGTCCAGCAGCAACTACTTGACACAGGAGCTGCACTCTTCTCCAATAGTCTCTCTTCCAGTTAGGCAGATTCAGCCAGTGATTTATGTAAAGTGTTGGTTATGCCAGTTGAGATGCCACCAGGAGATGATATAAAATAGTGATTTTACGTTAATTCAAACACGGAACAAAAGTTAAATGCACTGCATTCACTCCATAGAAAATGGCACTGTCTCAATTCAGAGTACCACCCAATCAAACTGATGAAGCCAAACATCTCCTATGTGTGTGTGTGTGTGTGTGTGTGTGTGTGTGTGTGTGTGTGTGTGTGTGTGTGTGTGTGTGTGTGTGTGTGTGTGTGTGTGTGTGTGTGTGTGTGTGTGTGTGTGTGTGTGTGTGTGTGTGTGTGTGTGTGTGTGTGTGATGCCCAGGTAGGTATGAGTGTGCTATGCACTATTCTCAGTGATAAACCCATTGCTGCTGATTAAACCCATTATTATTGATTAATCATTAAAATTCAATCAATCATTAGGTATGTAGGTTGCTGTCTAAACCAATGTTAGACTCTTCCAGAACAACTATTTTTTAAAGAATATTTGTATTTAGTTATACTTTGGGGGAATAACCTGTCACTGTGTGGTTAATTAGCTATGTAAAACGTTGATTTTAAACAGCATTGCAACTTTGATGTTATAAAGTTAAAGTAAAACAAAACAGCCCTATATCAAAAACAACGTAAACAGTCTTACTTGGTCGAAGTATATGATTCTTGTTTTATTACTCATCTCCGACGGTTCGTGATTGTTGCTCCGGACCGCAGAAAAAGCCACCTTGGAGTTTGCCGCGCGCACCGAAATGCCTAGAGGAGAGGACGAGCCCTTCCAATCCGTAGTCGGATTAGAGTCGCAAACCACAAGACATTTGCCCTCCAGGACTATAGGCTCCGTGTCATTCTGAGCTCCCACAAACTCAGAGATCAACGCCAAACTAAACATAAGAACAATATATTTTACCATCGCATTGTCCAACAACCCTAACAGCACCATTTTTAAAAAGACCCTCTCTGTATCAAATTCCACGTCCTCCTCTTCGGTCCCCCGTCGCAGACGCTTCTGACGCGATACGATTATTTTCTTGGATCCAGCAGTATGCTATATTGGTGAAAGAAAGCGACGACTTCAAATGTTGACAACAACTGATGGAAATTAACATCCCGATGATTTTCTCTTTGTCTCATTTTTTATCATTTAGATTATGTTTGTGATTGAGTTAAAAATACAAAATAGATGGCTGCATGCGGCTGGCATGAAGGGTTCAGTCTGAGAAGAAGCGCAATAACATTTTTCTGACTAGTCCTCTGTGACTCTCCACATTACGCGTGTTGATTGTTAGTCCCAGTTGTGATATGCCCACGATCCAGACACGTCCATTTAGCAACGTATGCGTAAATATTTCCCGCACATAAAACAATGTCTTAATTTGTAGCTTACATTTTAGTTTTAGCCCTATTATGAATCTTTTATCTCGTTTTAAATCTGAGTATTTCAGTCTTTCTGTACCAGACTGCTGTTCAGGAAAGTTAGAATGATGAGATTGGATACACAATGGATGTAAAGCACATGGACTATTAATCAATTCATCTTTGGCGATAAGCATTATTGTTTGGAGACTAAACCAAGCATTTTGTTTAGAACAGTAGATATTTGGTATTTTATTTACCATAACATATAATAAACATTATATTTTTATTTTTTATTTAACTCGGCAAGTCAATTAAGTACAAATTAGTCCGTATTTACAATGACGGCCTACCAAAAGGCAAAAGGCCTCCTGGAGAGGGGGCTGGGATTTTTTTTTAAATTAAAAATTAAATACATAAATATAGGACAAAACACACATCATGACAAGAGAGACAACACAACACTACATAAAGAGAGACCTAAGACAACAACATAGTAAGGCAGCAACACATGACAACACAGAATGGTAGCAATACAACAATAATATTATAGCAACACAACATGGTAGCAGCACAAAACATGGTACAAACATTATTGGTCACAGACAACAGTACAAGGGGCAAGAAAGTAGAGACAACAATACATCACACGAAGCAGCCACAACTGTCAGTAAGAGTGTCCATGATTGAGTCTTTGAGTGAAGAGATTGAGATAAAACTGCCCAGTTTGACTGTTTGTTGCAGCTTGTTCCAGTCGCTAGTTGCAGCAAACTGAAAAGAGGAGCGACCCAGGGATGTGTGTGCTTTGGGGACCTTTAACAGAATGTGACTGGCAAAATGGGTGTTGTATGGAGGATGAGGGCTGCAGTAGATATCTCAGATACGGGGGAGTGAGGCTTAAGAGGGTTTTATAAATAAGCATCAACCAGTGGTTCTTGCGATGGGCATACAGAGATGACCAGTTTACCAGAGAGTATAGAGTGCAGGGATGTGTCCTATAAGGAGCATTGGTAGCCGAATGGTAAAGAACATCAAGCCACTCAAGAGCACCCTTACCTGCTGATCTATAAATTATGTCTCTGTAATCTAGCATGGGTAGGATGGCCATCTGAATCAGCGTTAGTTTTCCAGCTGGGGTGAAAGAGGAGTGATTACGATAGAGGAAACCAAGTCTAGATTTAACTTTAGCCTGCAGCTTTAATATGCGCTGAGAGAAGGACAGTGTACCGTCTAGCCATACTCCCAAGTACTTGTTTGAGGTGACTATGAGGTGACTACCTCAAGCTCCAAACAGTCAGAGGTATTAATCACACCTGGGGGGAGAGGAGCATTCTTCTTACCAAACCACATGTTGTTTTGGAGGTGTTCCCAACGAGGTTTAAGGGTAGAGAAAGCTTTGTTGTAGAGCGTTTAACACGAAACAATGTATCAACAATGTATACACCCAACACTCCACAAAGGGTCCCTTAAATGGAAACAAACTAAATGGAACCATTAAATGTAATGGAATTCACTATTTTTATTTTTATTTAACCTTTATTTAACTAGGCAAGTCAATTAAGAACAAATTCTTATTTACAATGATGGCCTACTCCGGCCAAACCCGGACGACGCTGGGACAATTGTGCGCCGCGCTATGTGACTCCCAATTACGGCTGGATGTGATACAGCCTAGATTCGAACCAGGGACTGTAGTGACGCCTCTTGCACTGAGATGCAGTGCCTTAGACCCCTGTGCCACACTAAATGGAATTACAAAGTTTTAGACCCCTCTGCATGGTGAATATTTCAATTTAGTCAACAATATGATGCTCTGCTGTGTTATATAAGCATCACAAAATGGAGGGCAAGGGGGTACCACCATGCCAATCTGAAGTGCTGTCATTGCAATATGAGTGATTTTGTACAACTCACACAGCTTTGACAACAATACCTGATGCATTGTGCATTGCCAATATGTTTCCATGGCAATAGGAATTTCCGAGCTCAGGGGCTGTGATTGAAAAAGGACCATGTATCCTTGTGTGCTATAACCTTTGTGGCATGTGTGCCTGATGTATATCAATGAGAGAAGTATGGCTACTTGCATGACGACAGGCAGAAATGACATATTTTTGTAAGATGAGGCTAAAGCATGTCGTGATGTTGCCCACACAGGACATTGTGAATCACTACAGATACTGAATGCAACATTGCCACATTAGAATGGTCATCCTACCTAACATGTATTGTAACGTTGTTCTACAGTGGAGTGGGTGTTCGCAGGTGCTATGGTGTCAAGAGGTTACCTACCATACAGTATAACATATATATAGTTTCCTACTATAACCGTCTTGACCCCATAGCTACTGTAAAGAAGAACAAGCATCAAAGAGTGCTATGGGGTATAGATGGTCACAGGTGCAATATCTGCATGTTACTTAATGGGTCATCGAACATTCTGACAGCATGCAATACATCTGCAGCTCTCAACATTCCACTTGACTTGTGAGCTACACACAGGGCATTTACATGGCCGTGTAATGCATCTGAAATTATGTCTTGAGACTTGTTGTGCAGTATGATGGTGACTGAATGATAAACTGTGATTTGGAATGTCACATCAAATACCTGAGATCCAGATCCGTCACTATCCACACGTTCTCCTTTGATCAAATAAATAACCAATTAACTTGTTGTTACAGCAAGTTGATGATTGTGGGAAAGTGTCTTCTTTACTGTTCATACAAAATGTATCATTAAAGGTGGATTCCGCTGTAGGGGGAAACAGCGCCACTGTCCGTCGCAGCACGCTGAGGAGCGTAGCGCAGCATGGTAAAAAAAAAGAAAATTGCAGTAGAGCGCCCTTCTATCGGGCTTGATTATCCGAAGGGGGGGGGGGGGGGCAGTGTTGGTTGTTTGCAGTAGCTTCTTTGTTGTTGTAATATCCCGAACGAAAGTGGCCGATTCACCAGCACGGATTCCGGCATTAAATGTTAAATCAAATCATGTCAAATGTGACTATTTTATGCAACTTTTAGTAAGTGGAAATGAAACATTTTATCTTAAACATTATAAAGAATCCGTTTTCCGGTAATGAACTGTAATTAAATGTATCTTTGGCACAACAGCCACTGGAGAAGCTGGGCCAGAAATCTATTCCTGGATGACTGTGCGACTGATGAGTACAACTTATTGTAGAGAACCACACATAATGATTCAATGATTCAACCTGTTGAATACTTCAGAAAGTATTCATACCCCTTGACTTCTTCCACGTTTTGCTGTGTTACAGCCTGAATTCAAAATAGATTAAATAGATTTTTCTTCTCACCCATCTCCACACAATACCACAAGGACAAAGTCAAAATATGTTTTTAGACATTTTGCAAATATATTCAATTAAATACAGAAATATTGAATTTACATAAGTATTCAAATCCCAGAGTCAATAAATGTTAAGACATATTTGGCAGTGATTACAGCTGTGTCTTTCTGTCTAAGTCTCTAAGAGCTTTGCACACTAGAAATAGATGCCCTTCTTTACGAAGCATTGGAAAACCTCCCTGGTCTTTGTGGTTGAATCTGTGTTTGAAATTCACTGCTCGGATAAAGGACCTTACAGATAATTGTATATGTGGGGTATGTGTGAGATTCAAACATCAGTGCTCTACCTGATCTATGGGTATAACATCTGTTATATAAACACTATTCGATAACCTTTTGTGATTCTTTAGATATATTAAAACGCTTTGGTTGAAATCAATTCCCCTGAATAGAGGTGAGCAACAACATAACTTGCCAATTCTTTTTTATTGATATTCCCCTTTAAGACTTGTTACTGTAACCTCCCTCCTCTGCTGTGTAGGTGAAGACATGCCTCTATAAAATTGCTCAGCTTCTGACTTTGAAACAGAGCACAAATCACATTAATATTCTGCCAGCAGCTCCCAGCATTTTATTCATTTTAAATACATTGGAGACAAAAAATGTTGTTGTCAAAATAACACATTTTGGAGCTTGATAAAGAAAGAAATGAGAGGAGGTAGATGTTTTATACCATGGCAATGCTGCATAACCCATTTATAGACCTACACAATGCACTGTAAACTGACTAGCCACATATACTGTAGCACACACTAGTCACTGTAACAATGGTCCTAAAAACATCTGGTTAATGGTAACCATTAGATTTAGAGTAAAACTATTTGGTCAAAGTAGAGATCCTAGAGAGAGATGGTTGAACAGAGACCATCATAGAAAAGCATGTGTTATGATATGAGATTGACTTGCTGTTGCTTTCACCTCAGACAGCTGTATGATCAGTGGGAGGGAAACATGAAAGATTTTGGGAGAGTGATCAAGCTTGGACCATCACAATACGGTCAGCAGTCGACACTTTAAGAGGATAACTATCTAGGGCTGGAAATAACTATTTGTCACAGAGAAACAAACAAGGTTTCTCTCTTGTGAATGTCAATTTACAGTAAGTACAAGTTACAGTGCCTTCAGAAAGTATTCGTACCCCTTGACTTATTCCACATTTTGTTGTGGTACAGCCAATACACCATCTACACAGAATACCCCATAATGACAAAGTGAAAACGTTTTTTTAATGAAATGCAGAAATATCTAATTTACTTAAATATTCACACCCCTGAGTCCATGCTTTGTAGAAGCACATTTGGCAGTGATTACAGCTGTGAGTCTTTCTAGGTAAGTCTGTGAGTCTTTCTAGGTAAGAAAATTTTCATAACAGGTCATAACATAGATTTTCATGATTTAAGCCAAAACTGTAACTCAACCACTCGGGAACATCACCGTCTTCTTGGTAAGAAACGCCAGTGTAGATTTGGACTTGTGGTTTAGGTTATTGTCCTGCTGAAAGGTGAATTCATCTCCCAGTGTCTGATGGAAAGTATACTGAACCAGGTTTTAGCATAGCTCTATTCCATCTATTTGTTTTATCCTCAAAAACTCCCTAGTCCTTAATGATTACAAGCATACCCACAACACAATGCAGCCACCACTATGCTTGAAAATATGGAGAGTGTTACTCAGTAATACGTTGAATTGGATTTGCCCCAAACATAACACTTTATTTTCAGGACAAAAAGTGAATTGCTTTGCCACATTTTTTGCAGCATTACTTTAGTGCCTTGTTGCAAACAGGATGCATGTATTGGAATATTTTCTATTCAGTACAGGATTCCTTCTTTTCACTCTGTCAATTAGGTTAGTAATTGTGGAGTAACTACAATGTTGTTGAGTTAGGAAGGATGTCTGTATTTTTGTAGTGACTGGGTGTATTGATGCACCATCCAAAGTGTAATTAATAACTTCACAATGCTCAAAGGGATATTCAATATCTGCTTTTCTTTTTATAAACCATCTACGAATATGTTTAGGGAGTAAATGCCTTTGTGAGGCATTGGAGAACCTCCTTGGTATTTGTGGCTTGACTGAGGGACCTTACAATTATTTGTATGTGTGGGGTACAGAGATGAGGTAGTCATTAAAAAATCCTGTTAAACACTATTATTGCACACAGAGTGAATCCATGCAACTTATGTGACTTGTTAAGCAAATATTTACTTCAGAACTTATTTTGGCTGGCCATAATAAATTGGTTGAACACTTATTGACTCAAGACATTTCAGCTTTTAATTTTTAATTAATTTGTCAAAAAATATATAAAAAATAAACATATTCCTGCATTGTCTTGGCTGTGTGCTTAGGGTCGTTGTCCTGATGGATGGTGAACCTTCGCGACAATCTGAGGTCCTGAGAGCTCTGGAGCAGGTTTTCATCAAGGATCTCTCTGTACTTTGCTCTGTTCATCTTTCCCTCAATCCTGACTAGTCTCCCAGTCCTTGCCGCTGAAAAACATCCCCACAGTGTGATGCTGCCAGCACCATTTTCTAAAATATTTTTTTAATTTAACTAGGCAAATCAGTTAAGAACAAATTCCTATTTACAATGACGGCCTACCAAATGAAACAGCCTTTCAAATTAAAATGTAAAAACTATAGGACAAAACACACATCACGAAGAGACAACACTACATAAAGAGAGACCTAAGACAACAACATAGCCATGGTAACAACACAACGTGGTAGCAGCACAAAACATGGTACAAACATTGGGCACAGACAAGAGCACAAAGGTCAAGAAGGTAGAGATAACAATACATAACGCAAAGCAGCCATAACTGTGCTTCACCGTAGGGATGGTGCAATCCCATTGGCATCCATGCCAAAGAGTTTGATCTTGGTTTCTTCAGACCAGAGAATCTTGTTTCTCATGGTCTGAGTCTTTTAGGTGCCTTTTGGCAAACTCCAAGCGGGCCCTCATGTACCTTTACTGAGGAGTGGCTTCCATCTGGCCACTCTACCATAAAGGCCTGATTGGTAGAGTGCTACAGAGATGGGTGAACCTCCCAGAAGGACAACCATCTCCACAGAGGAACTCTGGAGCTCTGTCAGAGTGGTCATTGGGTACTTGGTCACCTCCCTGACCAAAGCCCTTCTCCCCCAATTGCTCAGTTTGGCTGGGCGGCCAGCTCTAGGAAGAGTCCTCTTCACTATTAGTTCCTTAGTGAAGAGGTCCTCTACCAACAATCTGAAATGCCCAAAAGGCACCAATGCATCCAACTGAAGGGTATTCTGAAGATTGTTCCATATGTGAGGTGCAAAAAACTTTGTAGTGACAGAATACATTTCAAGAGTTAGCTATCTCTGTGACCGCGTATGGTATCTCATAGTAGATAGTAGCAATGTTAGGTAAACTCTTGTTAACAGAGTGATGGTTAACAGACCGTATGCTTGGTAGCTTGATCCGGAGCACAAGAACTGTCTGCCACTCACACTCATATCTAACATATAGGTCAAAAACATCACCTACTCTAGGTGTTTTTAACACGGAGTGGTAGTGGGAGTCGAGGTGCCATACACATATCTGCATCTTACATAAAAACAACCTGATTGAGGTTTCACACTTGACATGACCAAGTATTTGAAGTCGTGGATATGAAGTGAAAAGGATATTTGCTTCAAGACCCAAGCCTATGGCAGGAAAAGTGTACTTAATGAAATAAAATGAAAGCATAGCAAGCACACATAGACAGGATGAAATTAGGGTATAATTTTCTCAGGAACTTTCATGCATAATATTTGCACTGGATGTAGGTTTCTAGGTCCTGCACAAACTGAAACATGGGACAGTTTTAGTTGCTGTGTATTTTAGTTGCGGTGTCAAGGTAATTTATATTGAACATACACTCACCGGTAGGTTTATTAGGTACATCCATCTAGTACAGGGTCACTTTTGCCTCCAGAACATCCTGAATTTTTCGGGGCATGGATTCTACAAGTCGGAAACGTTCACAGGGATGTTGGTCCATTCTGACGTGATGGCATCACGCAGTTGCTACAGATTGGACGGCGGTACACCAACCTGTACCGTTGACACCAGGCAGGGTGGGTCCATGGACTCATGCTCTTACGCCACATCCTGACTCTGCCATCAGCATGACGCAACAGGAACCGGGATCAGACATACCAGGCAAGGTTTTTCCACTCAATTGACCAGTGTTGGTAGTCGTCTGCTCCAATAGCCCATCTCTGACAAGGATTGACGTATTCCAAAATGTCTTTCTGCACACCACTGTTGTACTGCGCCATTATTTGTCTGTTTGTGGCCCGCCTGTTAGCGTGCACGATTCTTTGTGTTTTTTTGTTGTTGAATTTTACCCATTTTTCTCCCCAATTTTGTGGTATCCAATTGTTAGTAGCTACTATCTTGTCATCGCTACAACTCCCGTACGGGCTCGGGAGAGACGAAGGTTGAAAGTCATGCATCCTCCGATACACAACCCAACCAAGCCGCACTGCTTCTTAACACAGCGCGCATCCAACCCGGAAGCCAGCCGCACCAGCGTGCACGATTCTTTGTGTTTTTTTGTTGTTGAATTTTACCCATTTTTCTCCCCAATTTTGTGGTATCCAATTGTTAGTAGCTACTATCTTGTCATCGCTACAACTCCCGTACGGGCTCGGGAGAGACGAAAGTTGAAAGTCATGCATCCTCCGATACACAACCCAACCAAGCCGCACTGCTTCTTAACACAGCGCGCATCCAACCCGGAAGCCAGCCGCACCGTGCACCTGGCAACCTTGGTTAGCGCGCACTGCACCCGGCCCGCCACAGGAGTCGCTGGTGTGCGATGGGACAAGGATATCCCTATCGGTCAAACCCTCCCTAACCCAGATGACGCTAGACCAATTGTGCGTCGCCCCACAGACCTCCCGGTCGCGGCCGGTTATGACAGAGCCTGGGCGCGAACCCAGAGTCTCTGGTGGCACAGCTGGCGCTGCAGTACAGCGTCCTTAACCACTGTGCCACGCGGGAGGCCGTGTGCACGATTCTTGCCATTCTTCTTCGACCTTTCTCATCAACGAGCAGTTTTCACCCACAAGACTGCCGCTGACTGGATGTTTTTTGTTTGTCGCACCATTCTCGAACCCTAGACACAATCGTGCGTGAAAAGCCCAGGAGGGTGGCCATGTCTGAGATACTGTATCCGGCTTTCCTGGCACCGACAATCCTACCATGCTCAAAGTCACTTTTGCCCATTCAGGAAACTAGGCATATGTCGCAAGTCACGACTTCACAGGAGAGCAGTTTGAACTAAAAAAAAGTGTTTAATCAAAATTCTCAAACATGTGACCTTTCATGTGCCTTAAATAACAAAATTGTATGCCATCTGTATATACAAATACAATTGTTAAATTACGAGCCTTGTTGGTTAAGCCACAGAAAAAGTGAGCAACCTTCCCACTAGCCATGATTGGCTGAGATAATGAGTGGGCTGGACATGCAGAGAGAGGAGTTCGGATTGGTCTACCATATTGAAAGCTTCTGCTTATTTGAGCTCGTCAGTCGGTGTTGGTAATCCTGTCAAATGCGTCTATTTTTATGTATTGTAAAGTGGAGCGGCGTAAGTGCTCTCCACTTTCTGGAGGATCATGTTTTGAAATCAGTGGAATTAGAGTAAAATAGCTAAGGAGAGAAAACACCTGTCTCCAGATTACATCTTAAAACTAAGGGCAACCATGGAATGGTAAGTCGCTCTGGGTAAGAGCGTCTGCTAAATGACTTAAATGTAAATGTAAATGAATGGCATTCCTGACAGGGAGACGCATCCATCATGCATGACAATGTATACAGGTAAGATAGCTAGCTACATATCCACATATTTCAAATTTTGACAAAGTGTTTTCATTTCAAACTAAAGTGTACTGTTAGCTAACTAGCTAGCTAACATTAGCTGGCTGGCTCGTTAGCTAACATTACGTGACGTGTGTGATCTTAAACGTTGTTTACCTAGCTAACAAGCTATATGTCTTAAGCTGAAGTGTACTGTTAGCTAGCAGGCTAAAGTTAGCTGGCTGGCTCCTTAGCGGACATTATTATTTGTTTCCAAGAGCTGTTGGCATTTCTATTTAGAGACTCATTTTAGCTAGATAACATTGTTGGTTAGCTCCCAGCACTGTGGCATTGCTGGCACTTTGTTCATTGTTGTTTAACTAGCTAACATTAGCTGGCTGGCTCGTTAGCTAACGTTACGTGATGTGTGTACAACACCCGTTGAATATGGCCGGTGTCAGTAAACATCTGCAAAAAAGCGTCATGTTGTTTCCAGCAGAGCTGGTTAGGCTGTTTTCATGTTTTCCAGAGGTAAACAAATCATCAGCCAGAGCGTCAAGTGTGCATTCCGAGAGTGAAATGAGATGGGTGGGGCTAAAGCTTAAGAGGGTGTGAACATTGTTGAATGGAAGAAGAGCTCTTCACTAAATACAGTGTCTTGCGAAAGTATTCGGACCTTTTGCCACATTTCAGGCTTCAAACATAAAGATATAAAACTGTATTTTTTGTGAAGAATCAACAACAAGTGGGACACAATCATGAAGTAGAACGACATTTATTGGATATTTCAAACTTTTTGAACAAATCAAAAACGGAAAAATTGGGCGTGCAAAATTATTCAGCCCCCTTAAGTTAATACTTTGTAGCGCCACCTTTTGCTACGATTACAGCTGTAAGTCGCTTGGGGTATGTCTCTATCAGTTTTGCACATCGAGAGACTGATTTTTTTTCCCATTCCTCCTTGCAAATCAGCTCGAGCTCAGTGAGGTTGGATGGAGAGTATTTGTGAACAGCAGTTTTCAGTTCTTTCCACAGATTCTCGATTGGATTCAGGTCTGGACTTTGACTTGGCCATTCTAACACCTGGATGTGTTTATTTTTGAACCATTCCATTTTAGATTTTGCTTTATGTTTTGGATCATTGTCTTGTTGGAAGACAAATCTCCATCCCAGTCTCAGGTCTTTTGCAGACTCCATCAGGTTTTCTTCCAGAATGGTCCTGTATTTGGCTCCATCCATCTTCCCATCAATTTTAACCATCTTCCCTGTCCCTGCTGAAGCAAAGCAGGCCCAAACCATGATGCTGCCACCACCATGTTTGACAGTGGGGATGGTGTGTTCAGGGTGATGAGCTGTGTTGCTTTTACGTTGCTCTTTCTTCTTGCCACTCTTCCATAAAGGCCAGATTTGTGCAATATAAGACTGATTGTTGTCCTATGGACAGAGTCTCCCACCTCAGCTGTAGATCTCTGCAGTTCATCCAGAGTGATCATGGGCCTCTTGCCTGCATCTCTGATCAGTCTTCTCCTTGTATGAGCTGAAAGTTTAGAGGGACGGCCAGGTCTTGCTAATTTGCAGTGGTCTGATACTCCTTCCATTTCAATATTATCACTTGCACAGTGCTCCTTGGGATGTTTAAAGCTTGGGAAATATTTTGGTATCCAAATCCGGCTTTAAACTTCTTCACAACAGTATCTCGGACCTGCCTGGTGTGTTCCTTGTTCTTCATGATGCTCTCTGCGCTTTCAACGGACCTCTGAGACTATCACAGTGCAGGTGCATTTATACGGAGACTTGATTACACACAGGTGGATTGTATTTATCATCATTAGTCATTTAGGTCAACATTGGATCATTCAGAGATCCTCACTGAACTTCTGGAGAGAGTTTGCTGCACTGAAAGTAAAGGGGCGGAATAATTTTGCACGCCCAATTTTTCAGTTTTTTATTTGTTAAAAAAGTTTGAAATATCCAATAAATGTCATTCCACTTCATGATTGTGTCCCACTTGTTGATTCTTCACAAAAAAATACAGTTTTATATCTTCATGTTTGAAGCCTGAAATGTGGCAAAAGGTCGCAAAGTTCAAGGGGGCCGAATACTTTCGCAAGGCACTGTACCAAAACATTCAAAGGCAATTTTCTCAAAAGTGAGTTTACAAGCTGATCAACTTTCAAAGCAGAATTATTTTCCCATTGTTCCTCAATTGCAGTGTAGGAGATGCCATTTTGTAGCTCTGCATCTTTACTTTTATTCAATGTCAAAAACACTTTCACATTTTGCTACATAAGACCGAATCCAGGTGGTGAGTCACATTCTAACATTCAGTCGAACAGTAACTGAATACCTTGATGCCTATCTGCCTGCTTTATACACTGTAGTAAGCCATGGCTATGTGACTAACTGTCTGAAGGGAGCGATCCAGTTTTGTGAACTGGGTGGACCTAAGTCAAGTTTTAACATGCTTGTTATTTGCTAAGGGCTATGATAAACAGATATATGAATAAAAGCATGTGATCTCTCTTTTCAGACTTGAAGAAGCAGCTCAAGTTCCCGTAGCACATTGTCAAGAAAACTCTGAGCCCAGACATCACCCTGATCTCAGATACCCCAAAGACCATTATCATGCTGGAGCTGACAGTCCCTTGGGGAGATCTTCTGGAGAAGGCGTACGAGAGGAAGAGGGCTAAGTATGAGGGATTGCTCATCGACTGCCAGAAGTAGGGAGGTAAGGTAAGTTTTGCTGGACAATCCCTCTCATGAGGACAACAAATCAGCAACACCATCAAGGCAGCTGATAGAGCCTCAAGATGGCTCTGGATCATGAGGAAATCCATAGGGAGCAGAGTAATGCCACCTGGACACAATTCGAGGTCTGATCAACCTCTGCTGGGTCGCCTGGGCAAGGGTGTCTGATGATGCAAAACAACCAATGACCCTAGGTTACGTCACTAATGATGTGTCCAGTAGCATCAAGAGATGTATTAATCACATTTTTCTCTAAATTAAATTGTACCAAATCAGAACAAATTTGTTTCAGAAACGATGGCAAAAGAACCCAGTCTTGGTAAATATGTAATATCATAAAAAAAGTAAGTTATCATCTTGCGAGTGAAGGTCACATTTAATGAAATGTTCTCTCTCCATTTTCTAACTGAAATCATTCACCAGCATTTTTTATATAAATAGTTAATTGAAATTGTATATTTTTTGTTTTACATGTACGGCTTTATGAATTAAACACCCCAGCATGGGGTCCTGGATCATTATATTGTTGGTTCACAGTTAGACCAACTAACCAATGCTGCTTTTTTTCAGTCCTCTAATTAAAATATCAAGACACACACTCTCTCTCTCAAAATCAATCTAAAGTATTTTCAAGCTGTTGCTAACAGCACCCATTTTGCTGCTGCAATACCAATTACAAGAGAGAAGGGACAGGGGGAAACATTTTAAATAGCAAACAGCACCAGATGTTGTCTTGAATCAGAGAAGGGTCTTGGAGCTATTCCTGAGGTACTGGAATATGAAATCTCTGTCTCCAACCAACACAAGACAAATTAGGTAATCAAAATGGACTGTTTTCAGAAGGCTAGTGTGTGAGTGTTTTTTGTGATTAGGTTCCCTTGCCAGCAGACAGACAGCTGTGAAAAATCAAGTGCTGGCATTCCCCAAACTGTCTCATAAGTTCAATTCAATTAATTATTTCAATCGATTTCAGACAATTTGTCACAATGAATCCCAACTAACAGTTAGTCTATGGTCCCCAACCACATAGCTGTTATACATTGAGTATACAAACACCCCCTTTTGCCCCCAGAACAGCCTCAATTTGTCTGGGAATGGACTCTACAACATATCGAAAGTGTTCCATAGGGATGCTGACCCATGTTGACTCCAACGTTTCCCACAGTTGTGTCAAGTTGGCCGGATGTGCTGTGGGTGATGGATCATTCTTGATATACATGGGAAACTGTTGAGCATGAAATACCCAGCAGCGTTGCAGTTCTTGACACATACTGGTGCGCCTGGCACCTACTACCATACCCCGTTCAAAAGGCGCTTAAATCTTTTGTCTTGCCCATTCACCCTCTCAATGGCACACATACACATTCTCACATGTCTCGAGGTTGAAAAATACTTCTTTAACCTGTCTCCTCCCTTTCATCTATACTGATTGAAGTGGATTTAACAAGTGACATCAATAAGGGATCAGAGCTTTCACCGGGATTCACCTGGTAAGTCTATGTCATAGTAAGAGCATGTTTTGTACACTCAGTGTAGACTTGTTGTAATTTCAGCATAGTACTGTACACTAAAATGTTTTCCTACTGAAATTGCAGTACTCAAGTCTAGCCGCCTGATCATAATTTTAGTCACAGCTGTGAGTTATGTTTCTCAGTAGAATGCCAGGTTTTTTTTTACTACTGAAATAGCACAGCTTGTGTGGTACACAAATTATAACTACATTCTATTCAGACTGGCTGAATTTACATAGATAGTATCGCAAGGACAGCAAATATTGTTATCTGATTTCAGTATGTGTCCTCTTGAAGTCGTTGACAAACTGGCACACCAATCCAAACAGCTCCTGAGAATCTTGATCCATTGGCTCTCCGAATTTAGCCTTTAAGAAGAAAAGGAAACATTTGCCATTATTCTTGACATTGCAAGGCACAAGCACTTAATTTGCTATCATTCTTTCAGAGATTATCATCTGCAATACATGGCAACCCACAGGTATTAATATATTTTTTCTAATTAATGGGGTTAACTGATGTCTCTGGTTCGGTTGGGATGCATAATGTAACTGCAGTTCATTACAAACTCCTTTTTTAATAATGAGCTGATAAACTGCGTGAGCATGGAAGCAATTACTAGAGCTAAATATCTTAAGTGAAACAGACGGGTGGCCATGGCATGAATCCATGCCTACACTTAACTCACTAAAGGGTCACCAACTAATTCAAAGGGCTTGTTATTAATGACCAGTGCAGTCAAAAACAAGTATATAGTATTCCCATACTATGAGGTTGGAATAATACTGTGAATCGTGAAAATGATGAGAATGCCTGTCAAGACGTGTCCTGGGCGGACACGTCATGACCCCCCCCCCCCCCCTCCCCCATCTCTCCACAGTTTTATGACAGGTTATAAATACCTGGTAGAAACTGACACGCAGTACTGAGGGAGAGTCTACCAGAACAAAGAGCTTCTCTTAGTTCAAAACTCCTAATCCCCAAAATGGGAGAACTAAACAACATTTCTGCTTTTGAGAATGTGGAAATCTGTGAACACTTAAAGGACAGTCATGACGAGTGTGTTTCGTTTGGTGATCTCATGAATGACAGGAAACACACATAACTGTATCTCTTAAAAAGTGGACATTTCCCGGCTGTCAGGTTTCCATCTAAATATTGTGAAACGTATGTGATTAAACATGAAACTATTTGTGAAAAGATGTTTTGTGATGTTAACCTTTAAATGAGAAAATATGGGTTTTCATCTAAAGTTAAACAAATCAGTGGCCACGCCCACGTGAGCATAGACATTACGTTGACATCATGGACCGCCCTTTTCTCTGAAGTGTATAAAAACCCAATCCTGACGAAATTCACATTAGACTAAAAAACATGCAGCTGACCCTTCATGTGAAATGGTTTAAACTACAACTCTACCAAAGGACAAGTCATAGACCACCGGGACAGAGTCCCCACGTTGGAATAGTTACAATTCTGTAGACCATTAGACCATACAGCTGTAGTTTTGGCTACACGGCTAGAAATGGTTCAATTGAGACTATCGCTCAAATTCTAGATGACACAAATCACTAGTCTGCAGCTAGAAATCACGAAACCTAATACGAGAATACCGACAACTGCCGAAGCAACTATTCTATGAGAATATTTCCAAATGGTACTCTGAAGTATCCATTCTAACCACCTTCTGGGAAAGTTAACCTGTTGCGACGAGCCATCCCGGATCCAGGATCGTGAATACAGCCTCAAGCTCATTACCATAACACAACGTTAACTATTCATGAAAATCGCAAATTAAATTAAATCAATATGCTAGCTCTCAAAGCTTAGCCTTTTGTTAACCTCTTGAACCTATAGGGGCGCTGTGTCATTATTGGTCATTATTGTTTTAAGCGCAATATTTTGTCACAAAAAGATGCTCGACTATGCATGGAATTGACAGCCTTGGAAAGACACAACTCCGACATCTCCAAAACTGCAAAGATATTATCTGTGCGTGCCCCAGAACTAATGCAACAGGCGAAACCAAGATGATGTTTCATACAGGAAATGCCCCGGATTCTGAAGGCGCTGTGTTCCAATGTCTCCTTATATGGCTGTGAATGCGCCAGGAATGAGTCTGCGCTTTCTGTATATTCCCCGAGGTGTCTGCAGCATTGTGACGTATTTGTAGGCATATCATTGGAAGATTGACCATAAGAGACTACATTTACCTGGTGTCCCGCCCGGTGTCCTGTGTGCGTAATCAGTAAGTCCATGCGCGTTCCATTTCTTCAGAATTGAAAGTAAACTGCCACGATGGATTTTATCGTCGATAGATATGTGAAAAACACCTTGAGGATGGATTCTAAACATCGTTTGCCATGTTTCTGTCGATATTATGGAGTTAATTTGGAAAAAAGTTCGCGTTTTAATGACGTATTATAATTTTTTTCCCTTACCCAAACGCGATGAAACAAAACGGAGCGATTAGTCGTCACAAATAATATTTTTTGGAAAAACGGAACATTTGCTATCTAACAGAGTCTCCTCACTGAAAACATTGAAGTTCTTCAAAGGTAAATTATTTTATTTGAATGCTTTTATGGTTTTTGTGGAAAATGTTGCATGCTGAATGCTAACGCTAAATGCTACGCTATGCTACGTAAGAAGTATTTTTTTGCAATTTGACCATTTTAATTTAAAACTATAACAGTAAGGAACTTAATTCTTCCCAAGAAATTATTTGATATTGAGATAAAAACTGATGCATTGGACCTTGATATCGGATTACATTACCAGCTAAAATGTTGTAATCAGATTACAGAGAAACTACTTTTGAGAAACTAGATTATTTCTAAAATTACTTTTAAACTCAGAAAGGAGGTTTGCACAAAATTTTGACACTTGTTTTCTCAATGAAATTCAAATCCGCATTGAAAAAAAGGTGTCACGGATGAACAGGAGTGGAAGGTAGGAATCAGGAGCAGAGGGTTCAAGAAGAAATGGCTATTTATTCCGGCACAAATGGTCATGCCCAAACACAGGGTGGAAAACACTCACCAACCCAAAACACAGGGTAACACGGTCCGGAGCACAAAAACACCAACTCAAAACGTTAACACAAAATAATCCCGCACAAACAAGAGCGGGCCTGACAAGCTTAAATAGGCGAGCAAATCAAGAAAACACAAATAGGAACAGGTGCAACTAATAAGGCTAAACTAACAGAAAAGGAAAAAGGGATCGGTGGCGGCTCGTAGGCCGGTGACAACACCGCCGAGCACCGCCCGAACAGGCAGGGGAGCCAACTTCGCCGGAAGTCGTGACAAAAGGAGTTTTATGGATGGCGTGAAAAGAGTAATAAGAGGCTTTTGTAGACTACAGTACAAGATAAATTATCTACCAATGGTGTGACTACTGTCGGCATCCAAAGATTATCTAACTTGAATAAACCCCTGGAAGAAAGGACGACTGCAGTGTTGTAGCCTACAAGCGATAAGGATATCACTTCCCAGTGGGCATACAACGTCATAAAGACGTACTTTACTGGTTGAAATCTGGTCAGAATGTCTTAAAACCAGATCACAATCCGATTAGGATGAAAAATACGTCTTATTTTGGTTTATTAGTTTTTTGGTTGAAATCTGATTAGTGCTGAGTGATTAACCAACATTATTGGTGGGTTTCGGTTATTATCCAACTAATTGACCGGTGTCAGTTTATTACTTCAATTCCATATAGTTTAAAAAAATCTAAATGCTACCAATTAATAGACACCAATCTATAAACATGAGCACAGTGTTTATGTGCCATGCACCCAATGCATATAAGACATTAGAACCTTTACAATTATTAAACATGGAGCAATGTTCTTTTTCAGCAGGGTTTGCATGATTCATCTTAGCACACTTGGCAGAGTGCACCAAACTGGGTTAGGGTCTCCTGGCATACTGTACCCAGTCAACACGCTTGAATGCGGGCATGTTCCATTTGGGACTAGGGGGACTCTGCGTGGACACAGATTCGGGGGGGCTTCATGTGGGCCAAGTTCTTTCCGAATCATATTACTCTCGACTCCGGCTAATGGTACACGGCCTGAGTCACTTCAGCTTGTCCGGCCCGATACATTTTTCAGGAGTAGGGCCATTTGAGGTTTTTATTCAGCAGGTGATTAAATATATATTTTTAAACAAATATATACTTCACCTCCAAGTCATCAAATTTGCTAGGTCATTGGAAGCAAAAATGTGTGACAGTCTCCGCTGTCCTATTGCTATCAGAGATGGTCCTTAATTTAGAGAACTTATGGCCTTGTGTTTTCATAGTTGCATTCCACCCACTCACTTCCATAAAAAAATATATAGACTACCGTTACATAAAGATAAACATGCACAATAAAACAGGAAACCCTTACAAAAATTCACTGCTGTTAAAAATGCAGTAAAACTGAAGTGCAGTGAAATAATGGTTGTTTAATTAATGATATCTGGTAGCTTGCTGTGTGTGCTGGCTTCTATTTGGTAATATTTTGTCTGTGTTAGCTAATTACACTGTTTATTGTGCTGCACATTTTGTTCTGTTCCATTGAATGCTGTTTTGATGGTATATTATGACTGACTAACTAAATATGTTTGCAGAATTTAAGATAACACATAAGCATATGCATTTTATTTCAATAACCTACTACAATCCACCAGGATTTACAAAACCCCTGTTTTAAATCGCATTTATTTCCATCAATATCAAATTAGTCCAAAACTAGTGCACTTGAACTTGAACCTGAAAATATGACTATTATATTGTCCCTCAAAGGTTTTAATTAATCAACTAACATAATGTGTGCAGTTACTTTAAAAAAAATAGCTAAATAAGGAGGTAGGCATGTCTGCTCCAGCTAAAACTTGGATTATAATCTGTGCTTCACACGCAGCAATAGATCTCTGTGCTTGCTCGAGCTCATCGGTCAACATTCCATATGGCAATTGAGACAGTGCCCGGTAGGTTACACAACAACACAGCTGGAAAACCACGACAGTTTCTCTAAATTTACACAAAAACATTTGAAAAGATTTCACTGCTAAGTGGTAGCCTCTGTTCTCCTGCATTGTTGTTTTGCTTTCTTAAGTAAAGCATCTGTTTGTTGGGGAGAACATCAAGGAAAATATTAGATGGCTAATTTTAGCTAGCTAACATTAGCTCTCTTGGCTTATCCTCATGGACATGGTAAGTTTAAATTTTTACCTATTGTAGCCGTTGGTTGTTGCTAGCTAGCTAACGTTTTGCCATTTTGATATTGTTTGGTTAATGACAGTAAGTGTGTATGTGTGTGTTCTCTCTCTCGTGTGTGTGTGCGCTTGTAAGAGAGAGAGGGAGACAGCAAGAGATAATGATCACAATAACTTTAGAAAACATTGTTATGCTAGCTGTGTGTTGTGTGAGAGAGCGAGCAAGAGAGAGCGAGAGAGATGAGGACTATCACAATAACTTATAGAAAAGATTCATCATGTCAAGGTTAGGATTATGTATTAGAGTTAGCAGTGTGGTTAAGGTTAGGGTTAGGTTTCAAATCTGATTTAATGACTTGCTGGCTGTGCATTCCCTTTAAGATGTGCATGTTACCTCTCTGCAGAGCTGCCTCCAGAACAAGATTCAGGGCAAAAAAACACTACCCTGCACATCTTAAAGGGAAAGTAATATGAAAGTAATCAGATTATGTTACTGAATTTGGGTAATCAAAAAATGACATTACGATTTTGGACAGGTTACTAGTAAATGTAACGGATTACATTTAGAAAGTAAGCTACCCAACCCTGTCAAGAGTAATATCTAATATCAAGCAAACACAGCTCAACTCTGCTATACAACCACGTCACTCAGAGGAAATAAACATCACTGCAGCAGATATTGAACTCTGAACTTTACAGTTCAAAGTCCAAGCTATTACAGTTATTTTCTATCTCTATAATTACAGTATACGTATGGCGAATTCTCACAACTCTTTGTACACATCTCCAATCTGCTAACACTTGTAACACAGCCAGTCTTTACATTCAAAACCTTTCATTGTGCATTCATTTGATCCAAAATGTAAGTCCACTGTGAAATATAGTGAGTATATCGGTTTAATCACCAAAACACAACATAATAATATCTTCTCAATTGAGTTACCTTAACAACTAGTTAATCCAATAGGAAAAAAAAGTGAGGATACATGTTTCAAAACTACCCTTGGAATGTAGTATTCCACAGTGCTGTAAATTACAGCACATTACACTGTTTGCACATTAGGCAACACACTTGCACTATCCATTTAAATTGACTGAACATCACATTTCCATCATTTCTAGCCCATGTTTTATGAAAAGTGTTGAAGACATCTTTCACAATGTAAATCAAATGAAAGAAACATGTTTAGCAGGCATTAGTTTGCATCAATCCTGTCTTGAGCATTTGACCATAGGTTCTTATCGGAATCCCAGTAAATATCCTCATTATTCATGCGCCTGGGAAAAAATGTTTGCTATGGTGAATCCAAGCCTGACATACTGTAGGTCTGGATTGAAATCATTGCATGCCTCATCCATGGCCTGAAGGGGGGTGGTAATGCTCATGGGGATGACAATCATACATCTTCCACCTGTATTGTTATTGTGTATGTATTGTATTGCACTTGTGTATTATAGTGGTCCCTGTACGTGACTCAGTTCATAAGAGCATGCCACTAGCCACACCAGTGCTGTGGGTTCATTTTACACTCAGGTCACACACCAAAATGTGTGGACTGTTCTCATTGGATGAAAGTGTCTGCTAAGTCAATTGCATATATTAAGGTATTACCGTATTGGCCAATGCAATTTTAGTAAAGCAGTGTGAACCCCCAACCCCCTTTCCCATGTACTGTATAGGGGATGCATATCCTTCTTGTTTTGGACTTTTTCATATTGGTATTGTAATGTATTGATATTGTATTACTGCACTGTAGTAGCTAGAAACAGAAGCATTTCACTGCACCTGCTGAAACATCTGCTAGTCTACGTGACCAATAAACTTTGATTTGGTTGGATTTGTTACTGTACATTTCTGATCTTGTCACTGATCTTTTTACTGTGAGTCAAAATTGAAAAGGCATTCGCACATCTGAGCTATCTTTTTTGCAGGTGCATGGTAACAGTTGAATAAAATAAGAAACCAGCACACTGCTCTTGAAAGTATCACTGCTCTTTAATAATCTTTACGTATCGGCCTCAAGGCCTTGAATCGAACCCACAACGCCTTGAGGCCGATACGCAAAGCTTATTAAAGAGCAGTGGTACTATCAACAGCAGTGTGCAGGGTTCTTCTATTTTCTCTAACTTGCTGTCAGTAAAATCATAATAGTTTGTCGTCATAGTAGTACATTTGAGTAAATATTATACTTTGTGTTTATACTTTCAAAGACATACGTGTTCATTATGTAGTTCTCAGAATCTGTACTAGACAAACCGGTGTACATGTCACATCTATTGGTTTACCAAACGTTTAAGTGATCATCAATTAAGAACAGTCAGATTAAGTCATGATAAAATGTATTTTAACACAACAGAAGAGAATCATATCAAAAGAAATGTGAGCATTTCATTGTGAAAAGCAATTCCTTTCTGTGAACATCTATTGCAATGTGAAACATGTATTTCTAGATGAGTTGGGTGAAAAAGTGACTGATTGTGTGTGTTGTATTTAGTCAATTGAAAATGTGCTTTGAGTTTTGAACTAACAGTTATGAAAATGTGCCACATACATGTAATAATGTCCCCCTCTCTGGCGCTCGACTTCGCCAGTGTACTTATCATTACGCACACCTGCCACCATCGTTACGCGCACCTGCGCCAAAGACACCTGGACTCCATCGCTCCTATGATTACCTCCCCTATATCTGTCACTCCCTTTGGTTCTTTCCCCAGGCAGTAATAGTTATGTTTTTCATGTCCAGACACTACTCTTGTTTTGGATTGTTCCATGTTTATTGTAATTATTAAACTCACCCCCTGTACTTGCTTCTCGACTCCCAGCGTTTGTGTTCTAGAATACTGCCTCATCAAATGGAAGCAACAGAGATTTTCTGGTGACGTCGGGTCTAAATGCCACAGCCGAAACCGCCAATCATGCCTCAGCTGGCACGACAGTAACAGAGGGAGAGCAACGTTTGCTAAATACTTTCACCTCTGAGGCTCCTGCAGTATTGGCTACTACCATTGCTTCTGATCCGACTTCAAAACCTTCCCCTGGAGAGCAGAGGGAAGGTTTTGATAATGTCACAGATATAAGCTGTGTGAGAGGATGTCTGTGTGTGTGTGCACCTCTGTGTGTGTGTGTGTCTGTGTCTCTGTGTGTGTGCGGGTGTGGGTGTGTGTGCGCACCTCTGTGTTTGTGAACTCCTCTGTGTGTGTGTGTGAACTCCTCTGTGTGTGTGTGTGAACTCCTGTGTGTGTGTGTGAACTCCTGTGTGAGTGTGTGAACTCCTGTGTGTGAACTCCTCTGTGTGTGTGTGTGAACTCCTCTGTGTGTGTGTGTGTGAACTCCTCTGTGTGTGTGTGTGTGAACTCCTCTGTGTGTGTGTGTGTGTGTGTGAACTCCTCTGTGTGTGTGTGTGTGTGTGAACTCCTCTGTGTGTGTGTGTGTGAACTCCTCTGTGTGTGTGTGTGAACTCCTCTGTGTGTGTGTGTGTGTGAACTCCTCTGTGTGTGTGTGTGTGTGAACTCCTCTGTGTGTGTGTGTGTGAGTGAACTCCTCTGTGTGTGTGAACTCCTCTGTGTGTGTGTGTGAACTCCTCTGTGTGTGTGTGTGTGAACTCCTCTGTGTGAACTCCTCGTGTGTGTGTGTGTGTGTGTGTGTGTGTGTGTGTGTGTGTGTGTGTGTTCTCCTCTGTGTGTGTGTGTTCTCCTCTGTGTGTGTGTGAACTCCTCTGTGTGTGTGTGTGAACTCATCTGTGTGTGAACTCCTCTGTGTGTGTGTGTGTGAACTCATCTGTGTGTGAACTCCTCTGTGTGTGTGTGTGTGTGTGAACTCCTCTGTGTGTGTGTGTGTGTGTGAACTCCTCTGTGTGTGTGTGTGTGTGAACTCCTCTGTGTGTGTGTGTGTGAACTCCTCTGTGTGTGTGTGTGTGTGAACTCCTCTGTGTGTGTGAACACCTCTGTGTGTGTGTGTGAACTCCTCTGTGTGTGTGTGTGTGTGTGTGTGTGTGTGTGTGTGTGTGTGTGTGTGTGTGTGTGTGTGTGTGTGTGTGTGTGTGTGTGTGTGTGTGTGTGTGTGTGTGTGTGTGTGTGTGTGTGTGTGTGTGTGTGTGTGTGTGTGTGTGTGTGAACTCCTCTGTGTGAACTCCTCTGTGTGTGTGTGTGTGTGAACTCCTCTGTGTGTGTGTGTGTGTGTGTGTGTGTGTGTGTGTGTGTGTGTGTGTGTGTGTGTGTGTGTGTGTGTGTGTGTGTGTGTGTGTGTGTGTGTGTGTGTGTGTGTGTGTGTGTGTGTGTGTGTGTGTGAACTCCTCTGTCTGTGTGTGTGTGTGTGAACTCCTCTGTGTGTGTGAACACCTCTGTGTGTGTGTGTGTGTGAACTCCTCTGTGTGTGTGTGTGTGTGTGAACTCCTCTGTGTGTGTGTGTGTGAACTCCTCTGTGTGTGTGTGTGTGAACCCCTCTGTGTGTGTGTGTGCGAACTCCTGTGTGTGTGTGTGTGTGTGTGTGTGAACTCCTCTGTGTGTGTGTGTGTGAACTCTGTGTGTGTGTGTGAACTCCTCTGTGTGTGTGTGTGAACTCATCTGTGTGTGTGTGTGAACTCCTCTGTGTGTGTGAACTCCTCCGTGTGTGAACTCCTCCGTGTGTGTGTGTGTGAACTCCTCCGTGTGTGTGTGTGTGTGTGTGTGTGTGTGTGTGTGTGTGTGTGTGTGTGTGTGTGTGTGTGTGTGTGTGTGTGTGTGTGTGTGTGTGTGTGTGTGTGTGTGTGTGTGTGTGTGTGTGTGTGTGTGTGTGTGTGTGTGTGTGTGTGTGTGTGTGTGTGTGTGTGTGTGTGTGTGTGTGAACTCCTCTGTGTGTGCGTGCGCCTCGGTGTGTGTGCGTGCGCCTCGGTGTGTGTGCGCGCCCATCCAGTGTGTGTTGAATCAAGTTTGGAGTCCGCAGGAATGTAATAGGTGGAATCTAATATAACACAATTCCCTGGCAAGCCCTAGGCTCACCCCTCACCCTGTCAAGGCTCACAACTCAAACACAGAGCAAAGTCAGGTGGATTCTTTGTGATGATGGATCATCCTTCTGGAAATAGGGGAGGTTGGAAAATGGGATTTACTTTCTTTGAAAATATATTGTTGTGTAAGAGTTTCTCTTTATGCAATCAGCAGCTAGGCTTATGCCAAACTAGACACAGAACAAAGAGTGGGAACTAAGTTTCCAAAAGTTGGTAAATATCCTGAGGCATATCTTCCTGTTCAATATTATTTTATCTATTTACCAACAAGTGTGATGCTGTATTTCTCTCCTTACAAACCACTGAGTACTTCCTTAGATATATATAGTGCTTTCAGAAAGTATTCATAGACTTATTCCACATTCTTTTGGGGTACAGCCTGAATTCAAAATTGATTATACTGATTTTTCTGACCAATCTACCCCATAATAACAATGTGAAAACATGTTTTTAGAAATGTTTGCAATATCTCATTTACATAAGTATTCATACCCCTGAGTCAAAACATGTTAGAATCACCTTTGGAGTTGTTCAGGGGAGGGTCCTAAAAGAGCTTTGCAGAATAGGATTGTAAAATATTTGCACACTATTCATTTTCAATGCTCTGTCAAGTTGGTTGTTGATCATTGCGAGACAGTTCAATTCTTGCCATATAGTTTCAAGTGCATTTAAGTCCAAATTGTAAGAGACTACCAGGAACATGCAATGTCATCTTGGAAAGCAACGTAATAGTATATTTGGCCTTGTGTTTTAGGTCATTGTCCTGCTGAAAGGTGAATTTGTCTCCCAGTGTCTAGGATTTTGCCAGTGCTTAGCTTTATTCCTTTCATTTTTATCCACAAAACAAACTCCCTAGTCCTTACCGATTACAAGCATACCCATAATATGATGCAGCCCCCATCATGCTTGAAAATATGAAGAGTGGTTCTCAGTGATGTATTGTGTTTGCCTCCAACATAATACGTTTTTAGCAGTTTTACTTTAGTGCCTTATTGCAAACAGGATGCATGTTTTGGAATATTTTTATTCTGTACATGCTTCCTTCTTTTTACTCTGTAATTTAGGTTATTATTATGGAGTAACTACAACGTTTTTGATCCATCCTTAGTTGTGTCCTATCATAGCCATTACACTCGGTAACTGTTTTAAAGTCACCATTGGCCTCATGGTGAAAGCCCTGAGTGGTTTACTTCCTCTCTGGCAATTGAGTTTGGAAGGATGCCTGCATCTTTGTAGTGACTGGGTGTATTGGTATGCCATCCACAATGCAATTAATAACTTCACCATGCTCACAGGGGTATTCATTATCTATATCTTTTTAACCCATCTACCAATAGGTGCCCTTCTTTGTGAGGCATTGGAAAACCACCTTACAGATAATTACATGTGTGGGGTACATAGATGAAGTAGTCATTCAAATATCATGTTAAACAATAGTATTGCACACAGAGTGAGTCCATGCAACTTATGTGACTTGATAAGCACATTTTTACTCCTGAACTTTCTTAGGCTTGACTTAACAAAGTGGTTGAATACTTATTGACTCAAGACATTTCAGCTTTTCATTTCTAATTCATTTGGAAAAATTTCTAAAAATATAATTCCACTTTAACATTATAGGGTATTATGTGTAGGTCACTGACACACAATCCCAAGTTATTCCATTTAAAATTCAGGCTGTAACACAACAAAATTTGGGACAAGTCAAGGGGTGTGAATACTTTCTGAAGGCATTGTACATAAACTAAACAAAAAAAGAAACGTCCCTTTTTCAGGACCCCGTCTTTCAAAGATAATTAGTAAAAATCCATATAACTTCACAGATCTCCATTATAAAGGGTTTAAACACTGTTTCCCATGCTTGTTCAATGAACCATAAACAATTCATGAACATGCACCTGTGGAACGGTCGTTAAGACACTAACAGCTTACAGCCGGTAGGCAATTAAGGTCACAGTTATGAAAACGTAGGATACTAAAGAGGCCTTTGTACTGACTCTGAGAAACACCAAAAGAAAGATGCCCACTTTTCCCTATTTACGTGCGTGAATGTGCCTTATGCATGCTGCAAGGAGGCATGAGGACTGCAGATGTGGGCAGGGCAATAAATTGCAATGTCCGTACTGTTAGACGCCTAAGACAGCACTACAGGGAGACATGACGGACAATTGATCCTCCTCGCAGTGGCAGACCACGTGTAACAACACCTTCACAGGATCAGTACATCCAAACATCACACCTGTGGGACAGGTACAGGATGGCAACAACAACTGACTGAGTTCCACCAGGAACGCACAATCCCTCCATCAGTGCTCAGACTGTCTGCAATAGGTTGAAAGAGGCTGGACTGAGGGCTTGTAGGCCTGTTGTAAGGCAGGTGCTCACCAGACATCACCGGCAACAATGTCGCCTATAGTCACAAACCCACCATCGCTGGACCAGACAGGACTGACAAAAAGTGCTCTTCACTGACGAGTCGCGGTTTTGTCTCACCAGGGGTGATGGTCGGATTTGTGTTTATCGTCAAAGGAATGAGCGTTACACCGAGGCCTGTACTCTGGAGCGGGATCGATTTGGAGGTGGAGGGTCCGTCATGGTCTGGGGCAGTGTGTCACAGCATCATCAGACTGAGCTTGTTGTCATTGCAGGCAATCTCAACGCTGTGTGTTACAGGAAGACATCCTCCTCTCTGATGTGGTACCCTTCCTGCAGGCTCATCCTGACATGACCCTCCAGCATGACAATGCTACCAGCCATACTGCTCGTTCTGTGCATGATTTCCTGCAAGAAAGGAATGTCAGTGTTCTGCAATGGCCAGCGAAGAGCCTGTCTGGGACCTGTTGGATTGGAGGGTGAGGGCTAGGGCCATTCCCCCCAGAAATATCCAGGAACTTGCAGGTGTCTTGGTGGAAGAGTGGGGTAACATCTTACAGTAAGAACTGGCAAATCTGGTGCAGTCCATGAGGAGGGGATGCACTGCAGTTCTTAATGCAGCTGGTGGCCACACAAGATACCGACTGTTACTTTTGAGTTTGACCCCCCCCCCCTTTGTTCAGGGACACATTATTACATTTCTGTTAGTCAAATGTCTGTGGAACTTGTTCAGGTTATGTCTGTTGTTGAATCTTGTTATGATCATACAAATATTTACACGTTATGTTTGCTGAAAATAAACTCAGTTGACAGTGAGAGGACGTTTCTTTTTTTGCTGAGTCTATATTGTCTATGGCCTACGGTATAAATTTGAAGTTTGCCCACCCCTCAAAATAGGGAGGGCACAAGCATCTGCTGCAGAAGTTAGTAACGTTGAAGAAGAATTTCTCTGAAATGTATGTCTGGAAAATATCTCCACTACTCCCCCTTCCACAGTGCAGAGGGATAGATAACATGAAAAACAGTGGAACGGGTCACTTCGACATTTCAGGACCAGAGGAACCATCTATCTCTGGAGGAGCTGCACAACACACATATAGAAAACATTAACTCAGGCATTACCAATATCAGTGTAGAGTTTCCTCATACCTCTGTCAGCAGGGAGAGATCTGTGTTGTACTTCTCAATCGTCATCTGGTGTAAGGGGGGGGGGGGGGGGGGTGTTGAAGAGTGAAGAGGGGTTACTGCTAAGCTTATTCGTTATTTGATGTGTCTAATATCAGAACACCTGTGGTTGGTTGCGTTACAAAACGATCACTGCTAACAGACAGCATCAGAGAAACATAATGCAATGTGAAGCAACACTTACAATATGCCTGACAAATGGAAATTCCCTTCACCGCCACACTATGATGCGCTCATCTAGGGACAAGCACGGGACAAGATAAGTGTAAAGGTTCAATGCATCTGCCGGTCACTTATTAAATGTGTCAAGGTTTTACTTGTACATTTGTCTGAATCTTGTATCTTTCTGTCTGAATAATAACTGAAGAGAGAGAATAGGCTTATCAGAATAACGAAAAGATGATTATTGAACAGGATAGGAAACGTGATAGACTCACCATCCACTTTAGCAGTTAGACCTTTAATGGAAGCTGACCAGACACACAGACAAGAACACCAAAAAGGTTTTAACTAAACTGATCCAATTGAAATCTACAGTACAGATTTTCAGGGCATTGACCAAAATCTTGATGACTTACCTCCAGGGACAGTTTCGAATTCCGCCAACTCTTGGGGAAAAGTGGCCAAGCCGGCTTCGTGCAACATGATCTGCTCCACAAGGGCATGCAGCAAGGTGAACTTCCTGTCTGTCCCATGGAGCTGGGAGAGCTGTGGGGCTGAAGAGGAACATTGGAAGGTGAGGTGACGCTCTCTCCATTGTAAAAAAAAAAAAAAAAAAAGTTTGATGAATCAAATATGAAAAAACATACTGTGCCATTTCAGTCTACACAGAGACCTTCAGAGAATGTGAGAGAAGGGCATGCAGGTACAACTGCAGCAGTCCTGCCTGAGCCACACAACTACTGTTCCTATAAGGCCTTGAGATACACAGCAGAAGAATTTACAAATTCATGTATGCTGCATTCACGAAAGAAAGTGCCTTTCCCCAAGGCCAACCAAACAATAGTCAGTCAAGGTGCAGCTTCTGTTATCCTTACCACACAAAAATGAATCTCTCTACACTTCCATTGAGGCACTGTTACTGGAGCCATGTATCAACAACCCAACATTAACCCTTACAATTCTGTGTGTTTCTGTTGGGGAAGAATGTGGGTACTATGCTCACAAGGTCAACCGATTGCTGTGGTATTGGTTAATACATTTGTTACTCATATAATGGCTGTGTTTCCTATCAATCTGAGTTCAAAACAAATTTAAACAAAAAACTGTTTCATAACAAAGACATCACAAAACCTTCCATGTTACATGCAGAGTCCTTATCACATTCAGTAGAGCCGTAATACGCTGTTTCCTTACTTAGACTGTGGTGAGCTTTTTCTGTGAATTAAATACTTGGACAAAACCTATAAAACGCATCCATTTTAAACCTGTTTATATAAAATGTTAATGATATTTTTTCCAAATGCAAGCCTTGCTGCACAACAGTGGCTTGTGCCTTCTGTCTTAATTGAAATGGAAGGGGGACCCCTCTCGCAAATCATGTGATGGGATTTATTCCACAGTCTTTTCTAGGTTGCGTTGTTGTACCAATTTCAGGTCCAGGGCATTCCCCTGAGGGCCAGGCTAGAAGAGATGCATGGAGCAGCAACTGAAGACAAGAACAACAACCACTAATACAACACAACCTCTATGGCTTTTTCTTATCTTACAGTTACTACATCAACATTCCGACCCAGCCATTGATTTCACAGAGAACCCTAAGAATGTGTTTGTGTGAATTTAGCCCGCTCGGTTTCACATTCGAACCCTCTGTGGGAGTATGGGTGTAAGAGACTGCAGTCTCGTTAGATGGAGAGGAAGCATTTTACATCTGTGGCAATGTGCCCTTATATCATCCCATCAAGGGACCAGTGCAGCACAGCAGCAGTTCCGGAGAAAATCTCTAGAAACTGCCGATATCCTCTAAGACCCTATGCTAATAGCTCAGGTAGATCTTAAATCATCCTGTACAAATTGACAAAACTTGGAAATCCACATGTCTAATAAACAATGAGTCTAATCCCGAAACAAAGACTTTCAAAATTGAGAGTTGACGGAGAAGGTCCAGCAATATTAAAGTTGCTGTTGTTACTGCCACTGTGGGGCACCTAGCGGTCGACTTGTCCAATGTCTACCGGCCCAGTGTCTGAGCCATGGTGAGATGTTCCATTTGATTTGTGAAGCCAGGCGGTGATACAATCACCTTCGTATCAGACACACTAGGAGGAATGACCCTAGCTGAGTTGGACTCAGATGACCAGGGAGAGGATGGACGGAAGAAATTAGAATAAAATTGTATTTGTCACATGCTTCGTAAACAGATGTGGAATAACAGTGAAATGCTTACTTTTCTATTATTACTGTAATAGAAAGGTAAAACACGCAATAACAAAAGTGATAATAGGCAGACAATGAGTCTTGACAACTTGGCTATATACACAGGCTCCCAGTGCTGAGTCGATATGCAGGGGTACAAGGTAATTGAGGTTGAAATATTTACATATAACTAGGAATAAATTGACAGAGAGTAAACAGGAGAAATTGAAGGGAGGAGTTAGATCCCACTGTGTATATCCACGAGAAGTCTTATTAGCCTAGTGCTAGACACTCAACCACAGGTCAGGCGACAACGGAGGAGAGGAGAACCTACTTTAGTTAAAGAGGGGAGGTGGAATCCCTTGACCTTTCCCTTCCCTGCGTTCTCGTTGAGGCAATTGCCGATGGACAGCAGGTACTGCAGCACGGAGATGAACGACCTGGAGCCGTATAACTGTGTGCACATCCTGATCTTCTGGTTAATCAGCTGAAAGACAAACAACGGTTCAGGACAGGTCATTTCACTCTAATCTAACTGCATAGTCACTCTAGTTTTGTCCTGAATCAGGGGCTTATGAGAATTGAGTAAACCCAGGCGGAATCCTTTTGATTTTCAAGTCCATTTGCAGTCAGAGTAGATAGCAGTAGCACACATTTATTTTGGGTTATAAAGGCTTGTATGTTCAAATCAAGTAACATATTATTGGTCACATACACATATTTAGCAGATGTTATTGTGTGTGTTGTGTTCCTAACGCCAACAGTGCAGTAATATCTAACAATACAAACCAATCTAAAAGTGAAAGAATGGAATTAAGAAATCCCTTGAATGAGTAGGTGTGTCCAAACTTTTGAATGGTACTGTGCTGGTACACACAGACACTTTTGGTCATGTAGTGTATTTGATGGGATGTATAGACATTATGGACAGTATATGGATAGAATATGTAGAATAGTATACAGTATGTACACCAATAGTTGAATAGGATGGCCTTGACTACAGTATATACGGTACATATGAAAAGGGTAAAATAGTATGTAAACATTATTAAAGTGACCAGTGTTCCATGTCTATATACATAGGGCTGCAGCCTCTAAGGTGCAGGGTTGAGTAACTGGGTGGTAGCCGGCTAGTGACAGTGACTAAGTTCAGGGCAGGGTACTGGGTGGAGGCTGTTTTTCAGTCTCTCGGTCCCAGCTTTAATTCACCTGTACTGACCTCACCTTCTGGATGATAGCGGGATGAACAGGCCTTGGCTCAGATGGCTGAGGTTCTTGATTATCTTCTTGGCCTTCCTGTGACACCGGGTGCTGTAGATCTCATGGAGGGCAGGTAGTGTGCCCCCGGTGATGCGCTGGGCAGACGACATCACCCTCTGGAGAGCCCTGCGGTAGCGGACAGTGCAGTTGCTGTACCAGGTGGTGATACAACCCGACAGGATGCTCTCAATGGTGCATCTGTAAAGGTTTGTGAGGGTCTTAGTGGCCCCAGCCAAATGTCCTTAGCCTCCTGAGGTTGAAGAGGTCTTACGCCTTCTTCACCACACTATCTGTGTGGTGGACAATTTCAGATTGTCAGTGATGTGTACACAGAGGAACTTGAAGCTTTTCACCTTCACTGTGGCCCGTCGATATGGATGGGGGTGTGCTCCATCTGCTGTCTCCTGAAATCCACAATCAGCTCCTTAGTTTTGTTGACATTGAAGGAGAAGTTATTTTCCTGGCTCCACTCTGCCAGGGACCTCATCTACTCCCTGTAGGCTGCCCCGTCATTGTTGGTAATCAAGCCTACCACTCGTTAGTAAACCACGTGTTGGTAAACTTGATGATTGAGCTGGAGGCGTGCATGGCCACATAGTCGTGGGTGAACAAGGAGCACAGGAAGGGTCTTAACACGCAGCCTTGTGGGGCCCCTGTGTTGAGGATCAGCGTAGTGGAGGTGTTGTTGCTTACCTTCACCACCTGGGGGAGGCCCGTCAGGAAGTACAGGACCCAGTTGCACAGGTCGGGGTTCAGACTCAGGGCCCTGAGCTTAATGATGGTGTTGAAGGCTGCGCTGTTGTCAATGAAGAGCATTCTTACATAGGCATTACTATTGTCCAGGTGGGATAGGGCAGTGTGCAGTGCGATGGCGAATGCATCATCCGCGGATCAATTGGTGCGGTATGCATATTGCAGTGGGTCTAGGGTGTCGGGTGAGGTAAGGTGATCCTTAACTAGCCTCTCAAAGCACTTCATGGTGACAGAAGTGAGTGCTACTCGGTGATAGTCATTTAGTTCAGTTACCTTCGCTTTCTTGGGTACATGAACAATGTTGTTGTAAACAAGTAAATTTACTTGTTTTACATTGCGAAAGTAATTATATTTTCATCATATTATGTTTTTCGAATTACATTATTTGTTATCATTCATACTACATAGGTTTTGACCATCCTGTAAGCGATTGTATCTTATATCCACAATCATTCTAAGAAACAGGGTGCACACTGCACAATATCCATAGAATGGCAGCTATATTGAAAAATATAATAAATATTACATTATGTTTGCAATCTCTCTCAACAAGATAGAATTCCCCTGTCTGCTCGTGAGTTAAGGACGGAAGTGAGGTGGGGAGGTTGTGGGGAAACAGAGAAGCCCTCTGGAAAAACTACCCCACTTAGCAAAGGTGGGTGTCTGATACAACACCCAACCATATGCTCAAGTTTACAGAGTAACTTCCCATAGCACACCAGTGGGACCTCCTCAAGCCTTCTCAGAGCAGCAAACACATATCGGAGTATGCAAATCAGGTCTTCAAGGGGGCAACCTTGTACTGCACTCCTAGCAACATGATTTGCAAGGATCACAAGTAAATCAAGGCTTCCTTAGCACAAGGTCCCTGTTGCCTTAGGCGTTTGTTGTTATATCCACATTTTATTTCCTCCTCTAATCGATCTTAATCCACAAATGCAGCTGCTTAGGCATTAACAATTTATACGTATAAGGAAGCGCCTACAATGCCGGATGAAATTCATAATTCGGTGTTGAGCAGACACAAAGCTCACCTTGAGTGTGAAACCGTTCCCCTTCACTCCCTGGGCTGTGAGTTCTCTATTTTCCATCCAAGTGCCCTGCCAGTCAGATGGCAGCCAAATCCTCAATGTTATAGGCTTAAAAAGTCTGTCATGTCACAGAATCCCAGGACTAAAACTGTTCAGAGAAGAAGAACCCAGGCCTCTCCTTGTTTGTGGTCACATTGTGTTCAGCTCCGAGATGCTTCATCTGAGGGATTACCTGCCTCCCACCTTTCAAGACACGAACATCTGGGTACCAAACTCATATGCACCCTACAACAATAAGCCCATTTCCCTCCAATAGTTTTCAACTATAATATGAGTAAGAGAAAGCATGAAGAGAAGAGAGACAAATCCAATAATGAAATTTAAGTTGAACTGTGTAAAGAGTAGCCGGACAGACAATGAAAACAACTACTGGGCTCATGAGAGCCTATACATTGTCCTATTTGTTCAGAGGTACAGAACAGACCAACAGTAGAGGTCAAGCATACAATGTGACAACTAACCAAGATTCCACCAACAAACAAAACAGGGCTCAAGCAGGTGTTGGTGTCTCACAGTATTATATGGAACCTTCATGCAGTATACAGTAAACACAGTATGCCGTACAGACACCATTTTATAAGTGTTAACCATGTGCAACTAACACTGTGCTAAGGTCTATGAATTGTATCTTCAGAAACATCATTTATTACAGTATTTTTTGAATGGTAGAGGTGTGAAACAAGTTTTCAAACACTATTTGGAGACGTCATTAAAGTTTTGAAATTTCTTGAGATATTTAATTTATTAGGGTGTGAGGTGGAGCATTTACTTGTTTAATTAAGCCGATAGAAAATACTTTGCTTTTCACAAATGTAGAGAGGCATGTAAAAGTGTCTCTCAGGACATTCTTTCAGTGGAATTTAAACATCCAGCAACAAATTATTGGAACAAAAAAATACTTAAACTAAAGAGGTACTTTGAAATGGGGGAAAGCCTTTGTCTTACATCCTTTTCATTCAAAAAACATGTATTAAGATGACAATTTGCATAGATAATTGATTTATATTCTTATTTTATGTACTTTTTTTAGTATATATATATATATAAAATTCTTTTTTTAGTATATATTGCACCGTTAACCTATTCAGGCTGCATTGCTGAAATAAAATGTCATACAAAGCAACTTCTTGATGAAACACAATTCAGTTAAGTTAAGGCATGATAATTTCAGAGGAAATTATCAACAAAGAAAATAATTGCAGTTGAAAGTTGTGCCAGTGATGGGAGAGTAATGATGTGTGGGGGAAAGGTCAACTTTCAGGAGATCTTTGAAAGACCAACATGATATATATACCATGTAATACATTGTACTGATAATATCTTGTACACCCATCCAATCATTTTTACAGTGCCTTCAAAAAGTATTCACACCCCTTGACTTTTTAAAATGTTATCATGTTACAAAGAGGAATTAAAATGTATTTAAATAGTCCTTTCTGTGAACGATCCACACACAATACCTTGTAATCTCAAAGTAGAAGAAAAATTATATGATTTCATGAATATATATTGATTAGATACTGTAACTATTCATGAAAATTAAATACAGAAATATTTAATGTACATAAGTATTCATACCTCTGAGTCACTCAGCCACTCAGGAACATTCAATACCGTCTTGGTAAGCAACTCCAGTGTATATTTGCCCTTGTTTTTTAGATTATTGTCCTGCTGAAAGGTGAATTTGTCTCCCAGTTTCGTTGGAAAGCAGACTGAACCAGGATTTTAGGATTTTGCCTGTGCTTAGCTCTATCCGTTTATTTTTTAGCCCAAATAACTCCCTAGTTCTTGCCGGAGACAAGCATACCCATAACATAATGCAGACACCACCATGCTTGAAAATATGAAGAGTAGTACTCAGTGATGTGTTGGATTTGCCTGGTCTTTGTGGTTGAATCTGTGTTTGAAATTCACTTATCAACTGAGGGACCTTACAGATCATTTTATGTGTGGTACAGAGATAGGGGAGTCAAAGAAATAGTGTTAAACATGAGTATTGCACACAGAGTGAGTCCATACAATTATTATGTGACTGACATTTTTACTCATGTACTTATTTAGGCTTTCCTTAACAAAGGGTTTGAATACTTATTGACTAAAGACATTTCAGCTTTTCATTTTTAATACATTTGTCAAAAACAAAATTCCACTTTGTCATTATGGGGTATCAGTGAAACTAAATTGAAATGTAATACATTTTAAATTCAGGCTGAACACAACAAAATGTGGAAAAAGTCAAGGGGTGCGAATACTTTCTGAAAGCACTGCCGGTATTTTGCTTCTACTCCAAGTCTAGTCTACCTCTATTCACTAATGATTGAACTACCTATCTATCTGCATCTGTAGCAAATGGTCACAGTGAGTTATTAATCCCAGGGTTCTCCTCAAAGAATGTAAGAGAGGTGCTGTGCCACTTTATTTGTTATCCAATACAGCCATGTTTTGCTCTAGATTGCAGGAAATGGCAGTTACAAGTGTACAAAAACCCAACGTTCAAAAGGCCTCCCCCCAGGCCGTACACGGCAGCATCGCCTTGTTAAAAAATCCTAGTGTCCTACTTGTGTCCTACACATTGCTTCAGTAGCATGCTAGTGTTGATATGCTAAAGTTGATTTTGCAACAGAGCCAAAGTGAACTCACTGGCTGCAGATCCTCCATGCTTACGGGAAGCTCTCAGAGTCATCAGCAGATCCAGTCTGGTGCTCAGGTAAGGAATATTACAAATCTGTAATGGGGGAAACAGTTATACAGTATGAGTACATTACAATCACATAATGTACACACACATACCACAGACACGCACCCATGCGCGCACAAAACACACAAAAACGCACACGAACAAGTGCGCACACACACAATATCCCACATCCTATTTACATACTCTCTTCAAGTCTTCTTTGACATGGAGAGCAGCTTTATCTAAGAGCTAAGATCCCCTTGGCTAGTGGGAATGCTGTGGGACGTCTCATCTTCAGTCTGATTCAGCGGAGAAGCTGAATGCTTGACACTTTGAAATGATTGGCTGATCTGCCTCGTCGACCTTTGGTTTAGTTGCTAACCTCTAATAAATCATCTGGGTTGTCACGCCGACCGTCTAGCTCATACTCAAGTGCGTCAGGCTTCAGAAGCCAAAGGGCCTTGGTCTGATGGGGGATGTGTGAAATATGCTAGGGTTGGGGTTACTTCTTTGTGTCTGTGATCGTTCATCTACTGTTTTAGGGCAGACTAAATGTAGCTATATATCAGGAATTATATTTTTCAAGGCTCGATGTCTAAAAGGCTGTCTAAAATCATATACTTCCAAAATGTTTACAAAATAGTTTAACTGTGTATTTTGAAAGATTAACTATTAGCATTTGGGTTATCCTAAGGACGGCAATGGGACTCACCACTATACATCATTCCCATAGAGCCTAGGGTATCCACATAATGTAATTCTAAGCTGTTTCACCGTGTTATTGTCACAATGCCTCCTAACATAACCCTATGCGTGGTGTCAGACCTCCAGGAGGACATGGCTGGCTGATCCTGCTCCCTGGAGCACCTGTCATCTCTTCTGCCCATCATCAACCGCATGGGATACTTTCACACTGTATCTAAAGGTGAGAACCCTCATCATATAGTATGTTGTGAGAGGAGGATAAAGGTTACTGTGGACACAGCAGCAATCCATCAGGACAAGGAGAGTCAGAGGAAAGTGCATATTGTTACCATGCAAATTGTAGATGCCGAAATGACATAACATCAACGTCCTGGAAAAACCTCCAACTTTCCCGGGAAATGTTAAATATGGTTTATTTTGTAGATCCATCACATCCCCTCAAACATTCACAGGGTGTTTTAAATGATTTTAATTGGTCATCGACTCGTGAAGCATGCACAGCACATGAACGGTAAGAGCTTCTTTCCATTTATGCTAACAAAATCTAAATTAGCCAACATTAAGGTTTTTTCCAGGATGCCGCTGATAAGTAGGTATATTAAAGCACGAGTCATGGAAAGCATGGCATGCAAAAGCACTTACCTCCATCATGTACTGGTCAACAACATGCAGATCTGACACAGACCCCTTATAGGGTTTATACATTTCCACATCGTCTGACGTAGGTAGATATCTATAAATGGAACATTTCACTGTGGGAGTTCTTTGTTAACACATAAATCCCTTTCATGTCATAAGAGGTCCCACTTGATTGTGTCATAAGTCAATAAGCAATGTCAGGGTTGACTAGGTCTGCTTTTCTTCAGTCCGGAACAGTAGCTGATATCTATAGTGTGGCATTTCCTTCCTCATCAACATCAAATAATAATTTAGGCAAAATATAATGCATCAGTCAGTATTTTACATTTACATTTAAGTCATTTAGCAGACGCTCTTATCCAGAGCGACTTACAAATTGGTGCATTCACCTTATGACATCCAGTGGAACAACCACTTTACAATAGTGCATCTAATGTAGGGCCTGATCAGAGCCTGGAGGTACTGAGGTGCCGTTCCCCTCACAGCTCCGTAGGCAAGCACCATGGTCTTGTAGCGGATGCGAGCTTCAACTGGAAGCCAGTGGAGAGAACGGAGGAGCGGGGTGACGTGAGAGAACTTGGGAAGGTTGAACACCAGACGGGCTGCGGCGTTCTGGATGAGTTGTAGGGGTTTAATGGCACAGGCAGGAGCCCAGCCAACAGCGAGTTGCAGTAATCCAGACGGGAGATGACAAGTGCCTGGATTAGGACCTGCGCCGCTTCCTGTGTGAGGCAGGGTCGTACTCTGCGGATGTTGTAGAGCATGAACCTACAGGAACGGGCCACCGCCTTGATGTTAGTTGAGAACGACAGGGTGTTGTCCAGGATCACGCCAAGGTTCTTAGCGCTCTGGGAGGAGGACACAATGGAGTTGTCAACCGTGATGGCGAGATCATGGAACGGGCAGTCCTTCCCCGGGAGGAAGAGCAGCTCCGTCTTGCCGAGGTTCAGCTTGAGGTGGTGATCCGTCATCCACACTGATATGTCTGCCAGACATGCAGAGATGCGATTCGCCACCTGGTCATCAGAAGGGGGAAAGGAGAAGATTAATTGTGTGTCGTCTGCATAGCAATGATAGGAGAGACCATGTGAGGTTATGACAGAGCCAAGTGACTTGGTGTATAGCGAGAATAGGAGAGGGCCTAGAACAGAGCCCTGGGGGACACCAGTGGTGAGAGCGCGTGGTGAGGAGACAGATTCTCGCCACGCCACCTGGTAGGAGCGACCTGTCAGGTAGGACGCAATCCAAGCGTGGGCCGCGCCGGAGATGCCCAACTCGGAGAGGGTGGAGAGGAGGATCTGATGGTTCACAGTATCGAAGGCAGCCGATAGGTCTAGAAGGATGAGAGCAGAGGAGAGAGAGTTAGCTTTAGCGGTGCGGAGCGCCTCCGTGATACAGAGAAGAGCAGTCTCAGTTGAATGACTAGTCTTGAAACCTGACTGATTTGGATCAAGAAGGTCATTCTGAGAGATAGCGGGAGAGCTGACCAAGGACGGCACGTTCAAGAGTTTTGGAGAGAAAAGAAAGAAGGGATACTGGTCTGTAGTTGTTGACATCGGAGGGATCGAGTGTAGGTTTTTTCAGAAGGGGTGCAACTCTCGCTCTCTTGAAGACGGAAGGGACGTAGCCAGCGGTCAGGGATGAGTTGATGAGCGAGGTGAGGTAAGGGAGAAGGTCTCCGGAAATGGTCTGGAGAAGAGAGGGAGGGGATAGGGTCAAGCGGGCAGGTTGTTGGGCGGCCGGCCGTCACAAGACGCGAGATTTCATCTGGAGAGAGAGGGGAGAAAGAGGTCAGAGCACAGGGTAGGGCAGTGTGAGCAGAACCAGCGGTGTTGTTTGACTTAGCAAACGAGGATCGGATGTCGTCGATCTTCTTTTCAAAATGGTTGACGAAGTCATCTGCAGAGAGGGAGGAGGGGGGAGGGGGAGGAGGATTCAGGAGGGAGGAGAATGTGGCAAAGAGCTTCCTAGGGTTAGAGGCAGATGCTTGGAATTTAGAGTGGTAGAAAGTGGCTTTAGCAGCAGAGACAGAGGAGGAAAATGTAGAGAGGAGGGAGTGAAAGGATGCCAGGTCCGCAGGGAGGCGAGTTTTCCTCCATTTCCGCTCGGCCTTCCGGAGCCCTGTTCTGTGAGCTCGCATTGAGTCGTCAAGCCACGGAGCGGGAGGGGAGGACCGAGCCGGCCTGGAAGATAGGGGACATAGAGAGTCAAAGGAGATAGGTTGGAGAAGGTTTGAGCAGAGGGAAGAGATGATAGGATGGAAGAGGAGAGAGTAGCGGGGGAGAGAGAGCTAAGGTTGGGACGGCGCGATACCATCCGAGTAGGGGCAGTGTGGGAAGTGTTGGATGAGAGCGAGAGGGAAAAGGATACAAGGTAGTGGTCGGAGACTTGGAGGGGAGTTGCAATGAGGTTAGTGGAAGAACAGCATCTAGTAAAGATGAGGTCGAGCGTATTGCCTGCCTTGTGAGTAGGGGGGAAGGTGAGAGGGTGAGGTCAAAAGAGGAGAGGAGTGGAAAGAAGGAGGCAGAGAGGAATGAGTCAAAGGTAGACGTGGGGAGGTTAAAGTCGCCCAGAACTGTGAGAGGTGAGCCGTCCTCAGGAAAGGAGCTTATCAAGGCATCAAGCTCATTGATGAACTCTCCGAGGGACCTGGAGGGCGATAAATGATAAGGATGTTAAGCTTGAAAGGGCTGGTAACTGTGACAGCATGAAATTCAAAGGAGGCGATAGACAGATGGGTAAGGGGAGAAAGAGAGAATGACCACATGGGAGAGATAAGGATCCCTATGCCACCACCCCGCTGACCAGAAGCTCTCGGGGTGTGCGAGAACACGTGGGCGGACGAAGAGAGAGCAGTAGGAGTAGCAGTGTTATCTGTGGTGATCCATTATATCCAGTATAGCAGTGATACATAGTCAGAAAGGCAGTGAGGCTTTGGCAATTGAATAAAATTATTTTTTAACTTACAATGCACAAATTAAGTGAAATACAGCAAACACTTTTTCACAAGACACACTGCTTCATACAAACTAAGCCAGGGTGTCATTTAAGATCATGCTATGCGATGCTCCCTCTCTCTGGCTTTGTCTGAGAGCCATATGCTAAGCTGATTTCCAGTGGCCTGGAGAAAGGGGAGTGATTAAAAGCCAAGTAGCTCAGATGGCCTCTGTCAGCTCCTATAAAGCAGCAGGACCGTTGAAGCCAGGCCACAGCCATCCATTCATTCACTTACACCGAGTATGAACCCAGATCCAAGCCTGGGAATCTTCCAAAATGGACACTCTACTCCTCACTTTTGTCATTTGAGTACGTTTCCACTCCAAACCCAAAGATGTACTTTTTCATGAGCCTAGGGTTGTGTCGTTGAAGTAGATCTATACAACTATAACCGCAGATCATTAATACTGCAGGCCCTGTTGGGAGTGGTTTCTGTCAGAGATTGTATTCCTGAAGCCCACGCGATGCCACGTTACAATTGATATTACGTTTTCATAGAATAAATATAATCCTCTATGCGGTACATTAGATCAGCAGCTCACAAAAGAAAGCACTGAGTGAGTAAACTGGTGGGACGTCAGACCGAGACCCACGACACAAGCATTTTTCCCAGCAGTATAACAGCTGAGAGAAACTCAATAGTGCCCATCTCCTTAAATACCTCACCAATGAAAATTTCATTAGTAGTCTGCTCTGGTAAAAGGTTATGGCACTAACTTCACTTGCCATGTCTCACTAGGGTTCATTTGCTGTATGTACATGTATGTTCCCTTTATGTACCCTGCACTTGTAACACAACCTAATGTTTTATCAACTACACCCCTTACTGGGCTTGTGCATGTAGGCTACCATGCAACATGTTTTACTACTGCCCTGCATTGGACTTGATAAATCCCTGCATCAAGTCTGAATCAATTCGGTTGTATCCAAATTCGAGATAAATCTGCAACATGGATGTGTTTTTGCTGACATAATCCCTTACCTCCTCGGGGAAGTGATCTGTTCATCAGAGAAGCCTCCCTCAACCTCATTAACCAAGAACAGTTTGTCTTTCAGTTCTCCTGGCTGCACAGGGAAACTTGAGGAAGATATCTGGGGGAGCAATAAAAATAAACAAAATCAACAATGACAAATTAAAGCTTTTCTCTTGACAGTCAGAAATTTATGGATTTTCTGACTTTACCTGAAACTTGGAATGAAATAACTGCAAAAAAGATAAAAAAAAGGTGCTTGAATTAATTATCAGCTCTCAAGTGCCTTTGGGTTGTGCACTCATTTGCATTCTATCAAATCTGAACTAATGAACATTTTGGTTTTACCTGGGAGGAAAACAATTCATTAGTAGTACACTAACATGCTAAAAACAGCATATGGGATGGAATTGTTGTGCCATGCTGCAGTCAGGGATGGATTCGTGCACTGATTGAGTGACACCCAGTTCAAGGTGAGGGTTTGAGAAGTAATGTGGCAGCACGCTTCAATGCTATTCTCCTCATCTTAAATTTGATAGGTCGACCGTCAGCGGAGGAATTAAAAAGCACCAGTCTGACAGGGTTGTGCGGGGGTCCTCACGGCACTCCGCTTCTTTACGAGAGGATAATTCTGTTCCAAAGCAAGAGGTCTCAACCGGAAGGATAAATCGTATGTATTTCATACTGTACATCACAAGGCCGTTCTAAATAACACGCAACAAACATATTCCATGACCTTCCTTTCTTCCCACCCAAATATGTCACCTTTGAATGAAACGTTGAAGACGAAACTGGAACATGTTGAGTAAATGTTGAAAAGTACAAGTATAGTGGTTAGTCAGTCACGACCCTTGATGTAGTGATTTGCTTTGGCTGTAAATGTGACAGGACTGACATGTCAAGTTATTTTCCATTCAAACGTCAGTGTCTGTGTCACAATTAAACATGACAAAAATGTGTCACATCCAGTAATGACAAAGGATAATCGACTGTTACATTTTTTTTTTTTTTTTTTAAAGGTACAGCACTTACAGCTCATGGACTTATGAATCCTTCACAAAATAACACGATTCCTCCCCGGAGGGTTTTGGGTCAAGGCTTTTACATCACATTTGAAAGGACAAAATACAACGTTGAAGAGAAAGATGGGAGGAAAGCCCTGCTAAGGTACACAATAGTAGGTCTTTGTAGACAGAAGGTGCTCTTTGGTAAAAGGGGTAAATTTGTCAAAAATAAATAAAAGGACCAAGGCACTCTTCATATAATTAATTAAAATGTCTTTATTTGTTTGGTATGTTCAATGGAAGAAAGATTCCCTGGCGCGTTTCGGCCTTGACGAAGGCCACGCATCCGAAACGCGTCAAGAGTTTTAAAATCGTTATTCCATTGAACATGCCAAACAAATAAAGACATTTGAATTATATGAATAGAGCATTCAACTGTATTTTATGATTACTACACTTACAGCATTGTGTTTAAGAGTGGTGATGTTCTATAAAAGATTACGCTTTAAAGTCATGACCTGATGTTGCTAAACTAAGCAAAAAAAGAAAAGGTCCTCTCACTGTCAACTGAGTTTATTTTCAGCAAACTCAACATGTGTAAATATTTGTATGAACATAAGATTCCACATAAGTTCCACAGACATGTGGCTTACAGAAATTGAATAATGTGTCCCTGAACAAAGGGGGAGGTCAAAATCAAAAGTAACAGTCACGATCCGGTGTGACCACCAGCTGCATTAAGTACTGCAGTGCATCTCCTCCTCATGGAGGTTCCCGGACATTTCTGGGGGGGAATGGGCCTAGCCCTCACCCTCCGATCCAACAGGTCCCAGATGTACTCAATGGGATTGAGATCCGGGCTCGTCGCTGGCCATGGCAGAACACTGACATTCCTGTCTTGCAGGAAATCACACACAGAACGAGCAGTTTGGCTTGTGGCATTGTCATGCTGGAGGGTCATGTCAGGATGAGCCGGCAGGAAGGGTACCACATGAGGGAGGAGGATGTCATCCCTGTAACGCACAGCGTTGAGATTTCCTGCAATGACAACAAGCTCAGTCCGATGATGCTGTGAGACACCGCCCCCGACCATGGGTTTGTGCCCATAGGAGATGTTGTTGCCGGTGATGTCTGGTGAGCACCTGCCTTACAACAGGCCTACAAGCCCTCAGTCCAGCCTCTCTCAGACTACTGCGGACAGTCTGAGCACTGATGGAGGGATTGTGCGTTCCTGGTGTAACTCGGTCAGTTGTTGTTGCCATCCTGTACCTGTCCCACAGGTGTGATGTTTGGATATACTGATCCTGTGCAGGTGTTGTTACACGTGGTCTGCCACTACGAGGATAATCAGCTGTCCGTCCTGTCTCCCTGTAGCGCTGTCTTAAGTGTCTAACAGTATGGACATTGCAATTTATTGCCCTGGCCACATCTGCAGTCCTCATGCTTCCTTGCAGCATGCCTAAGGCACGTTCATGCAGATGAGCAGGGACCCTGGGCATCTTTCTTTTGGTGTTTTTCAGAGTCAAACGGCCTCTTTTGTGTCCTAAGTTTTCATAACTGTGACCTTAATTGCCTACTGTCTGTATGCTGTTAGTGTCTTAACGACCGTTCCACAGGTGCATGTTCATTAATGGTGTATGATTCATTGAACAAGCATGGGATACAGGGTTTTTATCCCTTCACAATGAAGATCTGTGAAGTTATTTGGATTTTTACTAATTATCTTTGAAAGACGGGGTCCTGAAAAAGGGACGTTTCTTTTTTTGCTGAGTTTATGTTCCTGCCTCGCATTATGCCTCGATCACACCTACAGCGTCATTGTGTTTTGGTACACCAGACGTACATTCCTTTCCATTGGAAGGCTGCATTTGCCTCCCAGCACTGCATTGCAGAGGCAGGTGCAGTGCTTTCTGTGTGGTGTATATGTTGGATGTATCGAACGTATGCATCAAATTGTATGTGTAGACGGCTTGACAGAAATGGTAGCGTACATATCCAAGTGATGCTGAGTACCATTATGTGCAATGAGGATGTAGGAGTGATTGAGGCTTTAGCCTAAGCAGAAAGTTTTAGAAACAGAGAATTTAGCTTGTTTATTGGCTCTTCGCCAAACAGGGTTTTTTAATCCTGACAAATTAGGATATGGAAATGTAAAGTGTGTCCCACTGGGGGCGACGTGAGCCACAGGTGTTTTGTGAATTACAAATCCAGTCATTCCTCGGTGTGCGTCCCGAATGGCATCCTAATCACTTCATAGTACACTACTTTTAGCCAGGGCCCATAGGGCTGTAGGGAACAGGGTATCATTTGGGAAACATCCTCAGTCATCAATTAGCCAAACTAGATTAATGCTCTCAACACAACCTTGATTAGACGCAGTTACATAAGAGTATACTAGGGCGCTCTCGTGTCGAATCAATCACCGTATTAATTAAGCACATATTTTAAAGTACAAGAAGGGCAAGCTCTGGGATGGCACTACACAACAATCTCATTTCTCTTCTTAAAACTGAGAGATGTGTATGAATATGAGACTTTGGTGATGTTGCTCTCTCTGTGTAAAACATCTAATGGAATAATCCTATGAGGATAGCTAGTCTCTTCTGCTTGTTTTCGAGAACTGATCTTCGCAGCCTTATAAACTATAAAACAGATAAAAGGATCTAGCATACCCAACTGGCTAAAGCTAAATCCAAAAACATCATCTGCTTGCTACTTAAGGAAGCTAACTAGCTGTATAAAATGTGCTTCACTCAAAGTTGCTTTGATAGGGACATATTTTTCTAATAAATTTAGTCCAACACAGTGTGTTTCATCTGTAATAGCTGGAAACAGAGCAGGTCATGCCCTGAGCAGTGGTTATTGGCTATTTACACAACGGGTGGGTCTAATCCTGGATGCTGATTGGTTAAAATCGCATTCCAGCCAGTGTCTATTCCACAAGTTACCACTGGCTAAAGCTATGATGTTGAAATGCCTATTTACTCTGTTCCATCTCACTGCGCAATCCACTGTCTCATCAGCCCAGCCAGACAATTTATAACCTCGATCTCCACTGTAAAAAGCATCTAGACATTTCTTTTAGACTAGAAATTGGTTTTCAATAGCAGAGACTTGTATAAAACTTGCAGTCAGTCTCTCTGACATTTGCAACATTGTTTCAATATTTATATTCTCCAGCTGTCCCATAGTAATTAACGTGTAGTGGACTGGAGTCGGAACGAGACAGACATGTAGTCAGCTATTCTCAGCCAGTCGAAATCATGAATCAGCATAATTTTTATGGACATACAGTGGGGAGAACAAGTATTTGATACACTGCCGATTTTGCAGGTTTTCCCACTTACAAAGCATGTAGAGGTCTGTAATTGTTATCATAGGTACACTTCAACTGTGAGAGACGGAATCTAAAATAAAAATCCAGAAAATCACATTGCATGATTTTTAAGTAATTAATTTGCATTTTATTGCATGACATAAGTATTTGATCACCTACCAACCAGTAAGAATTCCAGCTCTCACAGACCTGTTAGTTTTTCTTTAAGAAGCCCTCCTGTTCTCCACTCATTACCTGTATTAACTGCACCTGTTTGAACTCGTTACCTGTATAACAGACACCTGTCCACACACTCAATCAAACAGACTCCAACCTCTCCACTGAGCTGTGTAAGGTCATCAGGGTCAAATTGTAGACCGGCACAAGGCTGGGATGGGCTACAGAACAATAGGCAAGCCGCTTGGTGAGAAGGCAACAACTGTTGGCCCAATTATTAGAAAATGGAAGAAGTTCAATATGACGGTCAATCAACCTCGGTCTGGGGCTCCATGCAAGATCTCACCTCGTGGGGCATCAATGATCACGAGGAAGGTGAGGGATCAGCCCAGAACTACACGGCAGGACCTGGTCAATGACCTGAAAAGAGCTGGGACCACAGCCTCAATGAAAGTGGGCCAAAATCCCTGTTGCAGTGTGTGCAAACCTGGTCAAGAACTACAGGAAACGTATGATCTCTGTAATTGCAAACAAAGGTTTCTGTACCAAATATTAAGTTCTGCTTTTCTGATGTATCAAATACTTATGTCATGCAATAAAATGCTAATTAATTACTTAAAAATCATACAATGTGATTTTTAAGTAGTGTACCTATGATACAAATTACAGACCTCTACATGCTTTGTAAGTAGGAAAACCTGCAAAATCGGCAGTGTATCAAATACTTGTTCTCCCCACTGTACACAAAGAAATGTCAATAGAAAATATGTAAAACTAAATTAAATGCAGCTAGTTTGCAGACTTTCCAGCTTCAATTTGAAGTGATTGTGTTAGCTGTGTTGTTGGCTAGCTACTCTGAACAACAGTGTCTTTGACAAGAGCTCATATTTTATATTCCAGGTGAAATCATGCATCATTAGCTCATTCTTATGAATGTATCCAAATAAATGCCACTAGAAAACAGCTTAAACAAATGCAAATGCAGTGGCTTCACTGTTTGACGTAACTGTAAATTAGCCATAGTTGCAATATTTACCTGGCGCTAACGCTGCAGATAGCACTACTGGGGGATCTGAAAAGTTATAGTCAATCGATCAGTAACATAATACTTTTAGCAAACAAAATGTATTTTAAATTTACAATCTGTAGAAACAATGGGAATGTAGGGTTCAGAACCTTTGTGAAATATCCCAGCACTGTTGAAAAATATGGCAAATTGAAATCCAATACGGATGGTGTTAAGAGATAGATGGGAGGGGTTGAAGGGAGCTGAAGGTTGGTACTAATAACAACAAGATAACTCATGTAAAACATACTGTGATGGTAAAACGTATGTAGGTTAAGATTTTTTTTGAAAGAGCACAGTTTGAAAGATATGGCAAATAGCAGGGCAGGAATTTCCCGAACTGACTTGTTGGAGAGGTGGCATCCTATGACAGAGCCACATCAAAAGTCAACGAGCTCTTCAGTATGGCCATTCAAGTTATGTGCTTGATTTTATACACCTGTCAGCAATAGGTGTGTCTGAAAAAGCAGAATCCAGTATTTTGAAGGGTGTCCACATACTTTTGTATATAGGATTCCACTGAAAATATTTGGCATGGGTCCTCAGATCCTCAAAACGTTCTACAGCTGCACCATCACTGCCTGGTATGGCAACTGCTCGGCCTCCTACCGCAAGGCACTACAGAGGGTAGTGCGAACGGCCCAGTACATCACTGGGGCCAAGCTACCTACCATCCAGGACCTTTATACCAGGCGATGACAGAGGAAGGCCCTAAAAATGGTCAAGGACTCCAGCCACCCTAGTCATAGACTGTTCTCTCTGCTATCGCACGGCAAGCGGTACCAGAGCGTCAAGTCTGGGTCCAAATGTCTTTATAAGAGCTTCTACCCCCAAGCCATTAGACTCCTGAACAGCTAACCAAATGGCTACCCAGACTATTTGCATTGACCCCCCCACCCTCACTTTAATAAGTCTACTCTACCTACATGTACGTACTACCTCAACTAATTGACTCTATATTGGTACGCCCCTGTTTATAGTCTAGCTATTGTAATTTTACTGCTGCTCTTTAATTACTTGTTACTTTTATCCAAAAAATTTTCAAACTGCATTGTTGGTTAGGGGATCGTAAGTAAGAATTTCACTGTGAGGTCTACACCTGTTGTATTTAGCACATGTGACTAATACAATTCTATTTGATATGCATAGTGCTTTGTCATTATGGAGAAGAGTGTTATGATTGCAAATACAGTACATAACTGTTTTACCGTAAGAACCATGAATTTTTGTTTTAAATGATTGATTGTAATTTACAAGGCACTAATAGCAAATGTACTGAACGTATCCAGAGACAGTATTAGCTACAGCTCCTTGGATAAACAGAGCAAATCCTGTCATGCATACTGTCCCTATGCAACAAGAAAATAATAGACAACAGCTAGTCAGAAAAGATCCTACTGATAAACATGCAGAGCTCATCTAAAACAATCATAATCTGTGTGTGTGTTCCTCAACCCCCTTATTCCTCATGAGCGCAGAGAACCGCATCGCCTGGAGTTGCCCGCAGGCGTTATAGTTACCAAGCACGGGGCGCTGTCAGAGCACAACTTTCTAGGGCACAGAGGAGAGAAGCACACTTGGAGTTTATCCTATCCTGTCTATTCCTATGACAGACACTCTTAGCGACTGTCGCACGGGGGCTCCATATTTCATGGCCATGCGTACTCTAATTGTGTTGCCAGCCTGCACACTTGTAGTGATGTAGTTTAAAAAAAAACTTTATGCTGCACCACTTGTGGATCACGTCACCCTTTCTGTGTCACTTTGAAGCCCTGCAAGAAGAGAACTCTGAAATCGTTCTACCTTGATCTCTCACACACACACACTTTCTCCATTGGTCTCAGGTCGCCAAGTCATAGATGCCTCGCTGAACAGTCAAAGCCATTAAATTAAGAAAAAAAAAGATTGTAGCTTTACCGAAACTCTGATAGACTGAGACTGCCCCCTGTAGACAAACACTGAAGGAAAACCCATCTCTGTATCTACACTGTAGCTAGCAACATTAGCCTATAAGGAGGGTTGATAGTGATGAAGGGCACATGGCATTAACCCATTCAGGTATTCCCCCAGAATAAATGAATATTTTAGAGAAAGCTGAAAGATTAAATAAATGACTGTCATTACGCATATTGCGCGTCTGGGTCGAAGCCTATTTCTATTCCGATACTTACCTAATAAGGCTTTGCTGTTGTTTATATCTTGCGTCTTGTTATGTAGCTACTGTACGAAATGTTTAGCAGCTTTTCACAAGTAAATACATGTGATAGATGGAGTGAGTCATCACAGCCAATGTAAAGCTCATTGACTTTCCTGTTAAGTACTACCATCTGGTGGTTTCAAAAGGTGTTACTTCTAAAACTTCTAAAACTCAAAGCAATTTCAAAGAAATCTGTTGATGGGTCTGATATATAACTTGTGTGCAACCCCAGAATAATTTCAAATGAAGAGCATATAGTTGGTCCATCGCCTCACCTCAAGTAATTGAGGAGCTACTTACTAAAGTTGTGTGCCACCTTCGTGTCACTGTTGAGCATGATGTGGAAGTTATTGCTGTGCTCGGTGATCCCACCGAATGTTCCAAAATCTTGAACTGCAAATTGCTCGTACAAGCGTGACGTGTCCATTTCAATCTTCCCAGCATTTCCCCGTGTCCAGAATGATTTCTCCATCTGCTGAGAGAGACCAATCATAATCGGCACGGAGACAAGCTGTATTCTCTATGAAATGCAATGCTCTTGGAAAGCACAAGACACTGACAGACACTGCAGCTAATAATTTCCTATAGTGTTTAAGGAAATTAGGACGTGGAAAATAGGTACTTCCTTATTTATCATTGCAAACTATCTGATAATCATGACAAAAACTAACGAATCAGACTCTAGTGTAGTGTAATATGAGGTAATACACCATATTATAAACTGGGTGGTTGGAGCCCTGAATGCTGATTGGCTGACAGCGGTGGTATATCAGACCATATACCACTGGTATGACAAAACATGTATTTTTACTGCTCTAATTATGTTGATAACCAGTTTATAATAGCATTAAGGCACCTTGGGGGTTTGTGGTATATGGCCAATATACCACGGCTAAGGGGTGTGTCCTGCCTAAGAAGAGCCCTTAGCCATAGTATATTGACCATATACCACACCACTCGTGCATTATTTCTTAAATATAACATAATGCAATATCATATAACATTGTCAATTTGCATGACTATATTACATGCTTACAAATGTAGTGTAATAAATAGGGATTTAAAAAACACATCCGTAGTAGTACCTTATCTGAACCAACTTCCTCCCAATGAAAAGCCCTGGATCGCTCTGTTAAGGGTTTTGTACTGGGTTCATTTAAAGTCAATGGAGGAGGCATAGGGATGGAGGAGGGTGCAGGGATCACAAGGGTGGTGGGAACAGAAACAGGGGCAGGACCAGGGACAGGCACAACTACAGAACCAGGGACAGGGACATTCACGGATTACTTTTACTGGGCTGCGAGATTTCGGGACAGGTTTTGCTGGAGGTCGTATGAATTCTTGGCACCTTCCCTCCCCCTGATAGCTGATCTGCTGCACCCAACACTGGATCTGATACGCTGAAGCCTTCTCTGCCTGTGGATTTGCTCTCCTCTATAATGTATTTGATATTATCATAGATTCTTAGATCTATAACCCTAGGATCCTCATAGATGTGCTCAGACTGAGACCCAGGCATCCCTCTCTCTCTGGATGGCTTCTGTGCTCTTAGAATGGTCTCTCACAGGTACCCGGAAACCTGCAATACATCAGTATGACTTGTCTTAACATCCTCTTTTGGCTGTGTGAGCAAACAATGACTATCACTGAGCAAACATTTCCCATCTAGATGTATGACATTGTATGTTGTCAAATAGGAGTGTTTTACAGAGGGTATACAAGGCATGCAGTCATAAGAAAAGTCAGACAGCAGCAGAAATGCTCAACTCTTCAGAAAGAATCCTTTATCAGAATAGAGTTTGTTACAAAGTTACATCACTGCTGAATTTCATTTAAATATGTAGATGGACTGACATTGGGAAAGGCCTCATTTACAAAACGACTGCAAAAATAGAAACAATTTCCTGAGAAACTGTCTTTTCCTAAAAAAATAAAACTGTCCCAAACCCCTGCCTGTTTTTCATGGTCACTCACTGGTACTCATTCTTGTGTGTCAGCAGAGTGAAGGTGTCACACCTGTGCTGCTTCTCTAAGAGAAAGGCACCGTAAGCGGCAGCTGCCCTTCAATGTGTTAAGAGCTGCGATGACAGAGTTGGGGCCAAGCTTTTTAAGCTGTTGTCCCCGTCTGAGAAATGAATGACAAATGGCAAGGACCGCTCCCCATCTACTGCCCGTCGGCTGATAGGAAGCAGGTTCAGCTGGCCAGGGTGAAGGCGAGCCTCGTACCTAAGAACACAAGTGTAAATAACATCATGATGTAGATAGTAAATGATGCATAGTCAATGTAGGACTATTCCACAATTTGTAAAAGCATTGTGCAGTAGTCATAGTACAGTACTAGTAGTAGCAGCAGCAGTGGTGTAGTAGCGGTACTAGTAATAGTAGAGTAGCACAGATCACACACATACTTCACCCATTTAAACAATGCCAAGCCTCTTCTTTGCAGGAACAACAGGCCCTCAGTGAGGGTCATTGGTGCTGGAGGCCATTCACACTTCCTTCACTGCCCTCTACTGGATGGATGTAGACGTTTCTATAGACAATCTTGTTTACAAGCTGCATCATATACACAACATGTGTCAATCAAAAATTGTCTTAATTGAAAATAACAATTCCTTCTAACGTCTTCAGTCTTTATGTCAAGAAGCTGAGTGGCACCCTATTAATAACTGATCGAGGGAAGTAGCACCAGAGACAACGATTGAACTCTTTCACATCTGCTATGGCACTACACAAACCAAGCTGCTGTCCACCTCCATAACAGGTTAGAGTTTAGGAGCAGGGACGACTCTCTCACCTTGTGTTTGTCCTCCAGTGACGTGGCCTCCAGCTCATAGTCATGTCTTCCTCTGAAAGAGACGGAGAGCTTGGCCCCAACTCTGTCATCGCAGCTCTTAACATTACATTACATTACTTAACACATTGAAGGGCAGCTGCCGCTTTACGGTGCCTTTCTCTATGCTGCACACCATTTTGGTGTCGAAGTCAATCTAAACATACAGTATAGAGATTCACATCACTCAGATTTTCACAGCTTTTACTCAGATGCATGACAGGGTATCTTTACCAGCACACTACAGGCTTTCATCGTGTGGGACCTGTTATCACAACTCAAGATTGACTGTTTCTAGACGTAACACCAGTTATTATAACACTCAACTCAATGTCACAAGATGCCCTATATCTGACTCACCTGAAGAATGCACTTCTGCCATCTGTAGCGGTTGTGCTTGTAAACACTGAAGTTGTACTGGGAAGCTACTGTAGCTGTTCCAGCTATGGAGATCAATAAACCAATAGGAATGATGCAGGAACAGATCAGAAGAGCAGCGTACCCTCGAAGTTGATAGTGAATGACAGAATAACATGGGCGACATGTACCGTGTCGTGTGTCGATGAAGTTCATTATGTATGTGCAAAGACCGTCCAAGGGTAAACCCAGGCTTTGTTGTTGCCATGGTTTCCTGTGCTGATTTCGAGGCCCGGTAGTGTAATACTTTTACCTCTAACCTGGTCCCAGATCTCTTTGCGCTGTCATGCCAACTCCTAGCGTGGAGTTTTGACCAGAGGCAGCGCTTCGCTTCAATGCTTTAATTCGCTTTAAATTTGCATAGAGCAGAGCTCAACTTTTTCTCCCGCTCCGCTAGCAGGATTCTTGCCGCACACCTTCCCACATTCCCCTGCACATTTCTCTGCGTGCCCTCATTGAAAATGGGGGCAGAATTTCTCCTGCTGAATTCATGGTTGGTGAAAGCTCAGTTTAAGGCCAATGACTAACATGACCATACGAGTTGGCAAGACGACACAAACACATCTGGGACCAGGTTGTGGAGGTATTATACTACAGGTCCTTGGCAAGATAGCCGTAACACTTTCTTCCGTCGAAGGAGAGTCGGACCAAAATGCAGTGTGGTTAGTTCGATACATCTTTAATAAAGAAAAACACGAACAATACAAAAACAACAAACGGAACGTGAAAACCTATACAGCCTATCTGGTGACAACTAACACAGAGACAGGAACAATCACCCACGACAACTCAAAGAATATGGCTGCCTAAATATGGTTCCCAATCAGAGACAACGATAATCACCTGACTCTGATTGAGAACCGCCTCAGGCAGCCATAGACTATGCTAAACACCCCACAAAAACCCCATGACAAAAACACACCACAATAACCCATGTCACCCCCTGGCCTGACCAAATAAATGAAGAAAAACATACATACTTCGACCAGGGCGTGACAGATAGCACAAACAGACCTGGGACCAGGTTGTGGAGGTATTATACTACAGGTCCTTGGGCAAGATAGCACAAACACATCTGGGACCAGGTTGTGGAGGTATTATACTACAGATCCAATCAGATCAATCATTAAGCAGCAACAGCAGACACCCACATAGAGAATGTTTTGGCGGTGTCGAAGGTAGAACTGTGTTGGAGCAGTCAACTTGGTGAGCAGCTGCTCTTGTGATCACGGTCACGAAGCCACAACCGCCCCCAATCGGGTTAGAAGTTCCGAACAAGAAAGTGTACGCAATATCCAAATAAATTACAGTCAAATAGAAAAATCATTCATTAGGATTTCTATCTTCCTAATGAAGGTGTAGTTTTACGTCACACATTCCATCGTTCCAACTTGTAAACAATCAGGGCGGTTTCTAGGATTTGGAAAGATTGGGAGCTTAGTCCAAAGCCAGATGGGGGGTCCAGGGGCATCCTTTCAACAGCTAAATTCATGGATTTGGTGCACTTTGAGATGAATATTGAGAGATTAGAACATTGAGAGATTGGAAACTTGTAATTTCCCACCTGCCACAGCAGACACTGCTAGTACTCAATTACAGTCGCTACTGTGAACACAGTGTATTGCCAAAAACCACTCAACAACTTCAAACAGACTATGACCTGTCCAATGAGTGAAACGGATTAAAGTATCCCACAGTATCCAAACACCCCCTCTCACACACACTACACCGCAGTAGTTAGAATCCATAGAGCAGTTTTAAGTGATACAGTCTCCTGTGTGCTCACCCTTCTGTTGCAGTCTCTTAGTCTATGTTGTGGTCTCTCATAGCTGGCTGTCAGTAAGGCTAGGGAAATTATATAGCCTAATTATACTAATCCTGTCTATACGGTAATAAATACAATCATTCAAAATAGCTACTAAAGCATGATTTGGCCACAGAGGATCATTCACTTTTTTTTATTTTCACAGGCTTTTTCACCTCACATGTTAATTCTTTATTAACCCCGTTTCTTTTTCACTGTCTCTATTTCAACTGTTATACTTTGTGCAATTAAATAAACCTAAATAGAATCTATAGAGCAGCTTGAAGTGATATCCACCTCGGATCTCTCTCCATCTCTTCTGTCACTTTCTCTGTGTCTTGTCTTTTACTCTTAGGTTATTGTTAGCTGGATATATGGATATAACTACTTATGAGGACACCAAGGTCCGGACCTCCGTAATTCTCTCTAATTGGATTTTTTTTTACACAATAAATTCAATAAAATATGGGTCAACATCTAGATATTGCTCCCAGCGTTTATCAAAGCTCAGAACACTTCTATTATTAGGGTTCTATTCAATCTGTAAAGCTGAAGCGTTAAGAGATTTCACAATATAAATGTAAAGATCATTTCCGATTGAGCCGACATATGCAACGTTTACCGTGAATGCAGCCTCCGCTAAAGAGGGATCGTTGCCATTACATTTCAATCGCGCTGTATAGCGGAGCTCTTGATCTGAGTTTTAATGCCGCATGCCTCTTTGCGAACGAGTGGAATCATCAACAGGGGTTTGTTTGATATGTTCGCCTGCATCCCACGGATTTGCCTCCCAGGTTTGCCTTTTTAGCAGCACATTCACCCTTCTCTTAAACAGGTAACTCAGCCCACTCGCTGAACAGGCGAAGGGCCTAGGACATGAAAAGAACAAGAGAGACATGGACAAAAGTACGTTTTTTTCCTCCTAATTACTCAGAGATCGATAGAGCAAGACACACCATATTTTATGACAAACAACGTATATATGTCATCTACCATTAGCAACTGTAATTTTATTTCTAGCGTAAATTTATTTAAATTAAATTAGATGAGAACAGAATTACCTTAATGTTACTTCTGTACCTGCAGCAGGGCAGGAGTAACACATCCTTGGGATGAAAGTAACAGCTGGCAAGAAGTGCACAATATCTGTTTTATCTCCATGTTTCTGGTTTATAATGCTGGTTACTTTCAACAAATGTACTATCAGCCATGTGTGTGTCAATTTGAGTTATTTTTTTATTTTTTTTATTTCACCTTTATTTAACCAGGTAGGCAAGTTGAGAACAAGTTCTCATTTACAATTGCGACCTGGCCAAGATAAAGCAAAGCAGTTCGACAGATACAACGACACAGAGTTACACATGGAGTAAAACAAACATACAGTCAATAATACAGTATAAACAAGTCTATATACAATGTGAGCAAATTAGTTGAGAAGGGAGGTAAAGGCAAAAAATGCCATGGTGGCAAAGTAAATACAATATAGCAAGTAAAACACTGGAATGGTAGTTTTGCAATGGAAGAATGTGCAAAGTAGAAATAAAAATAATGGGGTGCAAAGGAGCAAAATAAATAAAATACAGTTGGGAAAGAGGTAGTTGTTTGGGCTAAATTATAGGTGGGCTATGTACAGGTGCAGTAATCTGTAAGACGCTCTGACAGTTGGTGTTTAAAGCTAGTGAGGGAGATAAGTGTTTCCAGTTTCAGAGATTTTTGTAGTTCGTTCCAGTCATTGGCAGCAGAGAACTGGAAGGAGAGGCGGCCAAAGAAAGAATTGGTTTTGGGGTGACTAGAGAGATATACCTGCTGGAGCGTGTGCTACAGGTGGGAGATGCTATGGTGAGATAAGGGGGGATTTTACCTAGCAGGGTCTTGTAGATGACATGGAGCCAGTGGGTTTGGCGACGAGTATGAAGCGAGGGCCAGCCAACGAGAGCATACAGGTCGCAATGGTGGGTAGTATATGGGGCTTTGGTGACAAAACGGATTGCACTGTGATAGACTGCATCCAATTTGTTGAGTAGGGTATTGGAGGCTATTTTGTAAACGACATCGCCAAAGTCGAGGATTGGTAGGATGGTCAGTTTTACAAGGGTATGTTTGGCAGCATGAGTGAAGGATGCTTTTTTGCGAAATAGGAAGCCAATTATTTCTTACATTAGTACCCCAGGTCATCTTAGGTTTCATTACATACAGTCGAGAAGAACTACTGAATATAAGATCAGCGTCAACTCACCATCAGTACGACCAAGAATATGTCTTCCGCGACGTGGATCCTGTGTTCTGCCTTACAAACAGGACAACGGAATGGATCGCACGCGGGCCGCCCCCAGGTGGTGAGGGTAGGCAACAACATCTCCTCCCCGCTGATCCTCAACACGGGGGCCCCACAAGGGTGCGTTCTGAGCCCTCTCCTGTACTCCCTGTTCACCCACGACTGCGTGGCCACGCACGCCTCCAACTCAATCATCAAGTTTGCGGACGACACAACAGTGGTAGGCTTGATTACCAACAACGACGAGACGGCCTACAGGGAGGAGGTGAGGGCCCTCGGAGTGTGGTGTCAGGAAAATAACCTCACACTCAACGTCAACAAAACTAAGGAGATGATTGTGGACTTCAGGAAACAGCAGAGGGAACACCCCCCTATCCACATCGATGGAACAGTAGTGGAGAGGGTAGCAAGTTTGAAGTTCCTCGGCATACACATCACAGACAAACTGAATTGGTCCACTCACACTGACAGCGTCGTGAAGAAGGCGCAGCAGCGCCTCTTCAACCTCAGGAGGCTGAAGAAATTCGGCTTGTCACCAAAAGCACTCACAAACTTCTACAGATGCACAATCGAGAGCATCCTGGCGGGCTGTATCACCGCCTGGTACGGCAACTGCTCCGCCCTCAACCGTAAGGCTCTCCAGAGGGTAGTGAGGTCTGCACAACGCATCACCGGGGGCAAACTACCTGCTCTCCAGGACACCTACACCACCCGATGTTACAGGAAGGCCATAAAGATCATCAAGGACATCAACCACCCGAACCACTGCCTGTTCACCCCGCTATCATCCAGAAGGCGAGGTCAGTACAGGTGCATCAAAGCTGGGACCGAGAGACTGAAAAACAGCTTCTATCTCAAGGCCATCAGACTGTTAAACAGCCACCACTAACATTGAGTGGCTGCTGCCAACACACTGTCATTGACACTGACCCAACTCCAGCCACTTTAATAATGGGAATTGATGGGAAATGATGTAAATATATCACTAGCCACTTTAAACAATGCTACCTTATATAATGTTACTTACCCTACATTATTCATCTCATATTCATATGTATATACTGTGCTCTACATCATCAACTGCATCCTTATGTAATACATGTATTACTAGCCACTTTAACTATGCCACTTTGTTTACTTTGTCTACATACTCATCTCATATGTATATACTGTACTCGATACCATCTACTGTATGCTGCTCTGTACCATCACTCATTCATATATCCTTATGTACATATTCTTTATCCCCTTACACTGTGTATAAGACAGTAGTTTTGGAATTGTTAGTTAGATTACTTGTTGGTTATTACTGCATTGTCGGAACTAGAAGCACAAGCATTTCGCTACACTCGCATTAACATCTGCTAACCATGTGTATGTGACAAATAAAATTTGATTTGATTTGATTTTGATTTGATTCTAGATTTAACTTTGGATTGGAGATGTTTGATATGGGTCTGGAAGGAGAGTTTACAGTCTAACCAGACACCTAAGTATGTGTAGTTGTCCACGTATTCTAAGTCAAAGCCGTCCAGAGTAGTGATGTTGGACAGGCGGGTAGCTGCAGGTAGCGATCGGTTGAAGAGCATGCATTTAGTTTTACTTGTATTTAAGAGCAATTGGAGGCCATGGAAGGAGAGTTGTATGGCATTGAAGCTTGCCTGGAGGGTTGTTAACACAGTGTCCAAAGGAGGGCCGGAAGTATACAGAATGATGTCGTCTGCGTAGAGGTGGATTAGGGACTCACCAGCAGCAAGAGCGACCTCATTGATGTATACAGAGAAGAGAGTCGGTCCAAGAATTGAACCCTGTGGCACCCCCATAGAGACTGCCATAGGCCCGGACAGCAGACCCTCCGATTTGACACACTGAACTCTATCAGAGAAGTAGTTGGTGAACCAGGAAAAGGCATTTGAGAAACCAAGGCTGTCGAGTCTGCCGATGAGGATGTGGTGGTTGACAGAGTCGAAAGCCTTGGCCAGATCAATGAATACGGCTGCACAGTAATGTTTCTTATCGATGGCGGTTAAGATATCGTTTAGGACCTTGAGCGTGGCTGAGGTGCACCCATGACCAGCTCTGAAACCAGATTGCATAGCAGAGAAGGTATGGTGAGATTCGAAATGGTCGGTAATCTGTTTGTTGACTTGGCTTTCGAAGACCTTAGAAAGGCATGGTAGGATAGATATAGGTCTGTAGCAGTTTGGGTCAAGAGTGTCTCCCCCTTTGAAGAGGGGGATGACCGCAGCTGCTTTCCAATCTTTGGGAATCTCAGACGACACGAAAGAGAGGTTGAACAGGCTAGTAATAGGGGTGGCAACAATTTCGGCAGATAATTTTAGAAAGAAAGGGTCCAGATTGTCTAGCCCGGCTGATTTGTAGGGGTCCAGATTTTTCAGCTCTTTCAGAACATCAGCTGAATGGATTTGGGAGAAGGAGAAATGGGGAAGGCTTGGACGAGTTGCTGTTGGGGGTGCAGTGCTGTTGACCGGGGTAGGAGTAGCCAGGTGGAAATCATGGCCAGCCGTAGAAAAATGCTTATTGAAATTCTCAATTATGGTGGATTTATCAGTGGTGACAGTGTTTCCTATCTTCAGTGCAGTGGGAGGAGGTGTTCTTATTCTCCATGGACTTTACAGTGTCCCAGAACTTTTTTGAGTTAGTGTTGCAGGAAACAAATTTCTGCTTGAAAAAGCTAGCCTTTGCTTTTCTAACTGCCTGTGTATAACGGTTTCTAGCTTCCCTGAACAGCTGCATATCACGGGGACTGTTCGATGCTAATGCAGAACGCCATAGGATGTTTTTGTGTTGGTTAAGGGCAGTCAGGTTAAGGGCAGTCAGGCCTGGGGAGAACCAAGGGCTATATCTGTTCCTGGTTCTAAATTTCTTGAATGGGGCATGTTTATTTAAGATGGTTAGGAAGGCATTTAAAAAAAATATCCAGGCATCCTCTACTGACGGGATGAGATCAATATCCTTCCAGGATACCCCGGCCAGGTCGATTAGAAAGGCCTGCTCGCTGAAGTGTTTCAGGGAGCGTTTTACAGTGATGAGTGGAGGTCGTTTGACCGCTGACCCATTACGGATGCAGGCAATGAGGCAGTGATCGCTGAGATCTTGGTTGAAGACAGCAGAGGTGTGAGGGTGCCCATGTTTAAGGCTTTGGGGGGGAGGGGGTACCTGGTAGGTTCATTGATCATTTGTGTGAGATTGAGGGCATCAAGTTTAGATTGTAGGATGGCTGGGGTGTTAAGCATGTTCCAGTTTAGGTCGCCTAGCATCACGAGCTCTGAAGATAGATGGAGGGCAATCAGTTCACATATGGTGTCCAGAGCACAGCTGGGGGCAGAGGGTGGTCTATAGCAGGCGGCAACGGTGAGAGACTTGTTTTTAGAGAGGTGGATTTTTAAAAGTAGAAGTTCAAATTGTTTGGGTACAGACCTGGATAGTAGGACAGAACTCTGCAGGCTATCTTTGCAGTAGATTGCAACACCGCCCCCTTTGGCAGTTCTATCTTGTCTGAAAATGTTGTAGTTTGGAATTAAAATTTCAGAATTTTTGGTGGTCTTCCTAAGCCAGGATTCAGACACAGCTAGAACATCCGGGTTGGCAGAGTGTGCTAAAGCAGTGAATAGAACAAACTTAGGGAGGAGGCTTCTAATGTTAACATGCATGAAACCAAGGCTATTACGGTTACAGAAGTCATCAAAAGAGAGCGCCTGGGGAATAGGATTGGAGCTAGGCACTGCAGGGCCTGGATTCACCTCTACATCGCCAGAGGAACATAGGAGGAGAAGAATAAGGGTACGGCTAAAAGCAATAAGAATTGGTCGACTAGAACGTCTGGAACAGAGAGTAAAAGGAGGTTTCTGGGGGCGATAAAATAGCATCAAGGTATAATGTACAGACAAAGGTATGGTAGGATGTGAATACAGTGGAGGTAAACCTAGGTATTGAGTGATGAAGAGAGAGATATTGTCTCTAGAAATTAATGCTATAGGTAAAGCATTTTTGAAAATGAACAATGTGTCAACATCTTAATGTTGCGCAAGCACAATATTTTGCCTTACAATATTAAATCGGACTAAAATGGATCACATTATAGCTATATTAACCATAATTTTCTCATCTCACTTTAATTGGAATGTAGATGTTTTTCACCATTTGTAATTACTATTAATACTTAGACCTACCAATCATGCCCGCTCCTTGTGTCTTAATAGAGTAAACATCTTTATTCTCTTCACAAACGGTAAAACTCATTATGCTTGTCACATTTCCATGGGTTGACACGAGCTAATTAAACCCCAGAATCATAAAAATCTCATATATTTATAAACACTAACCTGTCGATAAAAGCTCATGAGAGAAGCTGATCCGTCAAGTCAATTGATGAAGGCATAATTCTAATGTCATATACTCTGAGTATACAAAACAGTGACAGTTTGTAGATGAAGGGGAGGAGATAGGTTAAAGAAGGATGTTTAAGCCTTGAGACATGGATTGTGTGTGTGCCATTCAGAGGTTGAATGGGAAAGACAAAAGATTTAAGTGCCTTTGAAACTGATATGGTTGTAGGTGCCAGCAGGGCAAAAAGAATGAAGGAAATATTTACTGTATATATAATATATATGTAGTATATAATATACACTGGGGCCTACAGGGGATTCGGAAAGTATCTGGACCCCTTCCCTTTTTCCTCATAGTCACGTTACAGCCTTATTCGAAAACTGATTGAATTAACACATTTCCTCAATCTACAAACAATACCCAATAATGACAAAGCAAAACAGTTTAGAATTTTTTGCAAATGTATAAAAAACAAATACTATTCTGACCCTTTGCTATGACACTCGAAATTGAGCTCAGGTGCATCCTGTTTCCATTGATCGTCCTTGAGATGTTTCTACAACTTGATTGGAGTCCACCTGTGGTAAATTCAATTGATTGGACATGATTTGGAAAGGCAAACATATAAGGTCCCACAGTTGACAGTGCATGTCAGAGCAAAAACCAAGCCATGAGGTCGAAGGAATTGTCCGTAGAGCTGAGACAGGATTGTGTCGAGGCACAGATCTGGGGAAGGGTACCAAAAAATGTCTTCGGCATTGAAGGTCCCCAAGAACACAGCGACCTCCATCAATCTTAAATGGAAGAGGTTTGGAATCACGAGGACTCTTCCTAGGGCTGGCTGCCCAGCCAAACTGATCAATCAGAGGAGAAGGGCCTTGGTCAGGGAGGTGACCAAGAACCCAATGTTTACACTGACATAGCAGAGTTCCTCTGTGGAGATGGCAGAACCTGCCAGAAGGACAACCATCTCTGCAGCACTCCACCAATCAGGCCTTTATGGTTGAGTGGCCAGATGAAAGCCACTCCTCAGTAAAAGGCACATGGCAGCCCGCTTGGAGTTTGCCAAAAGGCACCTAAAGGACTAAATTCTTTGGCATGAATGACAAGCGTCACGTCTGGAGGAAACCAGGCCCTGCTCATCACCAATACCATCCCTATGGTGAAGCATGAAAGGTTCTACAACTGCACCATCGAGAGCACTGGTTGCATCACTGCCTGGTTAGCCTCCGACTGCAAGGCACTACAGATGGTAGTGCGTACGACCCGTACATCACTGGGGCCAAGCTTCCTGCCATCCAGGACCTCTATACCAGGCGGTGTCAGAGGAAGGCCCTAAACATTTTCAAAGACTCCAGCTATCCTAGTCATACACTGTTCTCTCTGCTCCCGCACGGCAAGCGGTATCGGAACACCAAGTCTAGGTCCAAAAGGCTTCTTAACAGCTTCTACCCCAAAGCCATAAGACTCCTGAACTGCTAATAAAATCCACCCCCCCCCCCCACCCCCTCTTTTACCCTACTGCTACTCTCTGTTATTATCTATGCATAGTCACTTTAATAACTCTAGATACATGTACATATTACCTCAATTACCTCAACTAACCGGTGCCCCCGCACATTGACTCTGTACGGGTACCCCCCTGTATATAGCCTCACTACTGTTATTTTACTGCTGCTCTTTAAAATGATTTTTTACTTTTATTTTGTATTTTTTACTTATTTATTTATTTATTACTGAACACTTATTTTTCTTAACTCCATTATTGGTTAAGCTTGTAAGTAAGCATTTCAATGTAAGGTCTGCACCTGTTGTATTGGGTGCATGTGACAAATACAATTTGTTTTGGTGGCGGCAGCACCATGCTGTGGGAATGTTTTTCAGTGGCAGGGACTGGGAGACTAGTCAGGATTGAGGGGAAAGATGAACAGAGCAAAGTACAAAGAGATCCTTGATGAAAACCTGCTCCAGGGCACTCAGGACCTCAGACTGGGGAGAAGGTTCACCTTCCAACAGGACAATGACCCTAAGCACACAGCCAAGACAACACAGGAATGGCTTTGGGACAAGTCTCTGAATGTCCTTGACTGGCCCTGCCAGAGCCCAGACTTGAACCTGATCTAACATCCTTGGAAAGACTTAAATAGCTGTGCAACGACGCTTCCCTTCCAACCTGACAGAGTTTGAGTGGATCTGCAGAGAAGAATGGTAGAAAAGAATGGTAGAAACTCCCCAATAGAAGTGTGCCAAGCTTGTAGCGTCATACCCAAGAAGACTCAAGACTGTAATAAATGCCCAAGGTGCTTCAAAAAAGTTCTGAGCAAAGGGTCTGCATACTTATGTAAATGTTATATTCAAGTTTTTTTATTTGAGACATTTTGCAAAACAAATCTCAAATCCCGTTTTTGCTTTGTCGTTATGGTGTATTGTGTAGGGGCAATAAACAATTGAATCCATTTTAGAATAAGGCTGTAATGTAACAAATGTGGAAAAAGTGAAGAGGTCTGAATACCTTCCGAATGCTCTGTATGTGAACTACAGAAGACACTGGCCTGTGCTTAAACATTTTGTTTCGTATTTTATTCCAGGTCATTTGTTTACATTGTGTTACTTTGTCCCACCCGTCTCTCCTGTAATTTCTCCCAGGCTTACACACAAGACTAGCTAGCATGATACTTGAAACCTATGCTGTCATTTAATCACTAGATGGGTTAAGAAAATGACATATGTTTGGAACCTTAAAACAACAACCATAACAAAAAAACTCTACAACCGATAAACAGTTCTGGGTCTGTTTTTTACTTACTTTCACATATCCCAGCTTGGAGTCGGCTCACTAGAGAAATAGGCAAAACTAGAGACGCTGCTGATGGTGTTTTTGCGAGATGCCAGACAAAATGCCATTTTAAAACCACCCTCCACTCCTGCAGTGTCTACAGACATCCCCCAACAAACAAAAAACGACTCTGAGAATCAGTGCACAACTGATAGTCGCTTATAGATATGTCAGTCAATCAGTCAGACTTCTATTGCAGTAACGTTGAAAGGCTCTGGCTAGTATTACTTAGCCAGCTAGAAGGATGAAGTAAGAAGCTAACATTTAACAGAGCCTAACTCAGCAGGAGCTAAAAATAGGCTACTAAGTTCTCATAATAACTTTGCTTTACAGAGAGAAGGCTACTGAGACAGACAGTGATGTGGCACTCAGTGGTGAGTCTGAGGCAGGCTGCAATGCATGCAGGAGGAAGCAGAAGATAAAGAGAGAGATAGAGGAAGCAAGCAGAGAGAGAGAGGTTAGTACAGTACACCTGGGGGGGGGGGATAGCCTATCGCTGGGGCTAGTTAGGGACCGTCAATAAATAATACATTTACCGATGCTCATATCGATGCGTACACATAACAGAACTTCATAACAACACAAAACATGACAGATAAGAAGCTACATAGCCCCTAGGCTATAAGAATATAAAGAGACATGAGGCCCTCAAAAAATACATAATGGAAAAATGATAATACTTCTGTGATTCATTTCCTTTCATCAGTTCTACCAGATAATGTGAGATTATTAGATTACATAACAAAACTGGAAATCTTTTCTCTAATATTTCTGGCTGCCCTCACCCTAAGTTCATGTTCAAGTTTGTTTACTTGTCATATGCACATGATATATATATAGAGTACACTTACTTACAGGTTAACCTCTTGACAACATAACAATAGAAAAAGTAAGTAGCTTCGTGAATAAAAAGAGTAATACAAATGAAATAATTGCACCAATTTAATAATGGGCCATTTTTTACAAATAGTTACATAGCCTATATGGAAATAGCAGACATGAGTCAAGCATGTTTACCTGTAGAATGGAATAGGTTATGAGACCTCGATGATTATATATATATATATATATATATAGATCCTATCAAGCTCTATCAGGTTGGATGGGGAGGGTCACTGCACAGTTAATTTCAAGTCTCTCCAGAGACGTTAGATCGGGCTCTGGCTGGGCCAGTCAAGGACATTCAGAGACTTGTTCCGAAGCCACTCCTACGTTGTCTTGTGCTTTGTCCCGTTAAACTTTCCCTCGATCATGACTAGTCTCCCAGTCCCTGCCGCTGAAAAACATCACAGCATGATGCTGCCACCACCATGCTTCACCATAGATGATGGTCGCAGGTTTCCTCCAGACATGATGCTTGGCATTCAGGCCAAAGAGTTCAATCTTGGTTTCATCAGACCAGAGAATCTTGTTTCTCATGGTCTGAGAGTCCTTTAGGTGCCTTTTGGCAAACTCCAAGGGGACTGTTATGTGCCTTTTACTGAGGGGTGGCTTCCATCTGGCCAGTCTACAATAAAGGCCTGATTGGTGGAGTGCTGCAGAGATGGTTATCCTTTTGGCAGGTTCTCTGGAGCTGTCAGAGTGACCATCGCCTCCCTGACCAAGGCCGTTCTCCCCCGATTGCTCAGTTTGGCCGGGTGGCCAGCTCTAGCAAGAGTTGGTTTCAAACTTCTTCTGTTTAAGAATGGAGGCCACAGTGTTCTTGGGGACCTTCAATGCTGAATACATTTTTTGGTACCCTTCCCCAGATCTGTGCCTCGACACAATCCTATTTCAGAGCTCTACAGACAATTCCTTCGACCTCATGGCTTGGTTTTTGCTCTGGCATGCAATGTCAACTGTGGGACCTTATATAGACAGTTGTGTGCCTGTCCAAATCATTGAATTTAATCAATCATTGAGTCCAATAAATTTGAATTGAATTTACCACAGGTGGACTCCAATCAAGTTGTAGAAACATCAAGGATGATCAATGGAAACAGGATACACCTGAGCTCAATTTATTATCTTAGCAAAGAGTCTAAATACTTATGTAAATAACTTATTTCTGTTTATTTTAATATGTTTTCAAACATTTCCAAAAAAATGTTTTTGCTTTGTGATTATGGCGTATTGTCTGTAGATACATCTTGTATTTTTTTTACCTTTATTAACTAGGAAAGTCACTAGGAAACAACAAATTATTATTTACAACGAGAGCCTACACCGGCCAAACCCAGACGACACTGGACCAATTGTGCACCGCCCTATGGGACTCCCAATCAGGGCCGGGTTGTGATACAGCCTGGAGTCGAACAAGGGTGTCTGTAGTGACACATCAAGCACTGAGATGCAGTGTTGCGAAGGCCTGATTGATGAGCTTTTTTAATTTATTTAATCCATTTTAGAATAAGGCTGTAATGTAATAAAATGTGGAAGGGGTCTGAATACTTTCCAAATGCACTGCACATATTGGTTCTTATCAAGTTGTAGTAAAGTTCAGCTTCAGACTACAGTGGGGCACTGTGTTACTGTCAGAAGATATGTGCTTCAGTCATAAAAACATTTCTAATCTCGGTCTCAGCTAGCTAGTCAGCCAGTACCTACCTAAGTGGCTAGCCAGCCAAGCTAGCTACAGAAACGAAACATATCAAATACACTCGCTAGAAGTAAACACTTCAACTAATGTAATGACCTATATCAACAGCCTTAAATATACTGTTAAATAACTCTTACTGACACCCAATAGCTTAAGGGTGCTGAGTGCTAACGCTAATTTATTAGCATTAGCCAACCGTTATGCTGAGGGAAACACGCTAGTTAGCTATCACCAACCCTGCACAAACTTGTGGCTAACTTTCTGGCTGTTCCACCCTCTCCATCTCATTCACTGCTGTGTGCTCATGCTCAACCTGCTCACTTTTTTTGCCTTTAACAGAAGAAGTTCAGAATATCCATATTTGCTCTGTGCAGACTCTAAATGAGTGACAGGTGTGTTGCTGAATGATGACATTGACATCTAACCGGTGCTGGGGGTAGGGGTGGGGTCGAGGAACGTGAGTGGTGTTGATAAAAGGTTTATGTAGAAGGGTGAGCACGTTAAGGATCGATTCAGACAAGGTGGTAGATTGTACGACAAGCGACAGTTTATTCAGAGGGAGAATATCTGGTACACGTATATACGGCCCTCCCATTCGCTCGCACAGAACAGCAGGAAAAGAGAAAGAGTGAACCGTTACAATACAATTTATACAAAACAGAAAGTAGGTTGATCCTGGGAGATCGGATCTTTGGATTGGTTCAGCTGGGCCGTCTGTCTGTAGTCTTCCGCCATTGGCTCAGCTGGGCCGTCCGTCACTCTAGAATCCCGCCGTCACATCCGTTCAGCTAAAGGGGACTGTGTGTGTGCTGGATGGGGGTGTGTGTGCGTAAGTTATCCTGTAGGGGGCCCCACATCCTTTACTGTGAGTTGTAGCCATGTATTTAGCAGTAGGCTGATCACTTGCATAAGAGAATAGCAATTCTTTAGTGGTCCACTGCATTGTGAAATCCAGACTAATCACAGAAATTACTGCGTCACTCCTGAGCTTCTTGCAGTGCCTACTACTGGGTTTGTACTAGGTAACACAGCCACAAAGTCAAAATTGGCCAAATAAAATATTTTTTGGGTCTTAATTCAAGGTTAGTATTAGACCCCAGAAACCCAGGCCCAATGATGCCACTGTAAACAAGGCTGCATGGGATTTATCTTAAAGCCGGGAGCCACTTGGTGGATTTGACAGCTCTAACACAGTTCTCCGACACAGCCAAACTGCTATGCGGATGTTGGCTGAAGCGGATCTGATTGAATCGAGCCCTTGATATATGTAGATCTTAGTTCCTCTTTAGTGAGAGAATAGCAGGGCTGCATTTCTGGAATTGAGGAAGTAGAATCCCCAGACGACAACACCCACACAAGTTAATCACAGCTTGTTTCAGTATTAGTATAGTACTGTAGGACTATGCTATTACAGTCATACAGATTCCTATTGAATGACACCTATTTCTACAAAACATGACAGCAACACTACAGTCAACATGCCATCAAGAGTTCAAGAAAGAGCATAGAATAAACCAGAGACTTTGCCTTTTCATTGAAATAACAGCATTCATCATAATGTAATTGCTTGGAATGAGGATGAGTTTGATTGGTACACATGCTGAAATGATAGAATCTTACCTGTGGCATGTCCATTGAACCTTTTTTGTCTATTTTATTGGATTTTTCGTTATGGCAACATAATCTATGGAGTTATAAAACTAAATCTCAGCTACAATTCACAGTCTAGAATGCATGTGTTTTTTTTGTCATGTACAGTAACACTTCCTTTAAAAGCCATCTAAGAGGTAAGGGGAAGAAAAATAATTTACCTGGCTCTATGCACCGCCCATTTGTCAGATTTCACTTCTCTCTGGTCTATTGTCTACAACGCTCAACAAATATTGCATGTCAGATCTTGCGTCGGTTCACGTTGTGACCCGCGCTTTTGCAATTCGTTTTTGCCTGGTAGTCATTCTTTCATTTTGTGGTTTTGTCCAAAAGAATAGGCTTATAAAGGAGATGAATATAAAACCAAAAAAAATCATTCTTATATAACTAAATATAAAAACCTTCATGGGATCAATGTCCTAGAGTCAGTCCATACCCAGACCTATTATATTCTAACTTGCCTTAAATGACCAGACATTGGAAATGGTATAGTTTATGAGAAAGCACATTTTAAAAAATGCATTTATTTGTTTGAATGGATGTCCTCTGATACCATTGATCAGCCTACCTGTAAAAGTACAAACGTGTAGTGAGGTGCGTACTGGTGGCAGAGAAGTCCGGTGCAGGAGAGCGAGAACTGACTAACAACGGTGTCGTTTAATCAACATAAAACCACCTTTAACAGAACAATAAATGGGTCAAACAAAACCCGGCCATACCAGCATACCATGCACAAGCACTACAAGAAACAATTACAGACAAGGACATGGGGGAGAATAGAGGGTTAAATACACAACATGTAATTGATGGAATTGGAACCAGGTGTGATGGAAGACGAGACAAAACCAATGGAAAATGAAAAGTGGATCAGCGATGGCTCGAAGGTCGGTGACTTCGACCGCCGAATGCCGCCCAGACAAGGAGAGGGACCAACTTCAGCGGAAGTCGTGACAGGACGCATGTTCAGGATTCAGTCTCTAATAAATTACACAATATAAATGAGACAATATTTATGTTGCACACCTTTCAGCTTTCTCATTAAATGCTTTACATTCTTGTATATGAATTTCTACAATTTATAGTTAGTTTGGGGCTTTTAAGTCATAGAAATGTAGAACTATTGGAATTGTTACATATTTTCCGATGTACATTTGCCAATATACATTTGCCAATGGTCCCTAACTAAACTCATAGGGAAATCCAATGTCAACGCAAATTTACCACAGGCATTACGATCTGGTCTTGTGAAGCTGCACTCCGAATTGATTATTAACTGTGTGCTGCCAGCTGTGGGCATGTGGACAGGATTGAAACAAACCCAACCTAATTATTTATCATGCCTCATCTGAGCAGGATCAGATGGTGACAGGGGTCTCAACCAGGGAAGACCAATGTGATGGCGCTAAAGTGAACTTTTGCAGATACAACACTTTATTCTCTCTGTGCAGCAAACATTGAACAAGCCAGAAGTTTCAAAGATTGAAACTATTTTAAGGCAGGCTAACAAACCCTAGTTTATTTTCAAACCGTATCAACGTTTGACAGGGGCTTCTCCCGATCACACCAAAAGTGTAAAACAAAAATGTGAGAAAGACCTGGGAGACTATTGATGATGATGAATGGTTACATTTATCATGTTCATATAATCACAGACATAGATTACTGCAGTTTAAGATCATCCAAAGAAAGCACAGTACCTTCGGAAAGTATTCAGACCCCTTGACTTTTTCCACATTTTGTTACGTTACAGCTTTATTCTAAAACTGGTTAAATACAAAATCCTCAGCAGGAATTTACCCCATAATGGTAGAGTTTTGCAAATGTATTAAAAACAAAAACTGAAATACCTTATTTACGTACACTACCAGTCAAAAATGTTAGAACATCTACTCATTCAAGAGTTTCTTTATTTTTACTATTTTCTACATTGTAGAATAAAAGGGAAGACATTAAAACTATGAAATAACACATATGGAAACATGTAGTAACCAAAAAAAGTGTTTAACAAATAAAAAATATAATTTGTATTTGAGATTCTTCAAATAGCCACCCTTTGCCTTGATGACATCTTTGCAAACATGTGGTATTCTGAACATAGCCCCAAGGCCCCACAAACTCAACTCTTGACCTTGAAGCCAGTTCCACTACTTTTTTTCATTGTTCCCCTCTAATCAAGGACTGATTTAGTCCTGGGACACCAGGTGTGTGCAATTAATCCTCAGGTAGAACAGAAAACCAGCAGGCTCCAGGCATCTTATTGTAAGAGTTGAGTACCCCTGTCCTAGGCTATATGAAAATAAAGAGACATGAGCCAATTTTTTAAAAATAGTTTGGCTAGCCATTTTATTCGATTTTCAGGAGTATTATGGCTTGGGGGTAGAAGCTGTTTAGAAGCCTCTTGGACCTAGATTTGGAGCTCCGGTAACGTTTGCCATGTGGTAGCAAAGAGAATAGTCTATGACTGGGGTGGCTGGAGTCTTTGACAACTTTTAGGGCCTTCCTCTGACACCGCCTGGTATAGAGGTCCTGGATGGCAGGAAGCTTGGCTCCAGTGATGTACTGGGACGTATGCACTACACTTTGTAGTGCCTTGCGGTCGGAGGCCGAGCAGTGCCATTCCAGGCAGTGATGCAACCAGTGCTCTCGATGGTGCAGTTGTAGAACCTTTTGAGGATCTGAGGACCCATGTAAAATCTTTTCAGTGGCATCCTATATACAAAAATATGTGGACACCCCTTCAAATTAGTGGATTTGGCTATTTCAGACACACCTATTGCTGACAGGTGGATAAAATCGAGCACCTAGCTATGCAATCGACAAAGACAAACATTTGTAGTAGAATGGCCTAACTGAAGAACTCAGTGACTTTCTACATGGCTCCGTCATAGGATGCCACCTTTCCACCTCCAAATGGACAACGACCCCAAGCGTACTTCCAAAGTTGTAGCAAAATGGCTTAAGGACAACAAAGTCAAGGTATTGGAGTGGCCATCACAAAGCCCTGACCTCAATCCTATAGAAAATGTGTGGGCAGAACTGAAAAAGCGTGTGTGAGCAAGGAGGCCTACAAAACCTGACTCAGTTACACCAGCTCTGTCAGGAGGAATGGGCCAAAATTCACCCAACTTATTGTGGGAAGCTTGTGGAAGGCTACCCGAAACGTTTGACCCAAGTTAAACTATTTAAAGGCAATGCTACCAAATACTAATTGAGTGTACGTAAACTTCTTACCCACTGGGAATGTGATGAAAGAAATAAAAGCTGAAATAAATCATTATCTCTACTATTATTCTGACATTTCACATTCTTAAAATAAAGTGGTGATCCTAACTGACCAAAGACAGGGAATTTTTACTAGGATTAAATGTCAGGAATTGTGAAAAACGGAGTATAAAGGTATTCTGCTAAGGTGTATGTAAACTTCCGACTTCAAGTGTAGGTGTTCCTTTTGTCCAGGTGGGAAAGGGAAGTGTAGAGTGCAATAGAGATTGCATCATCTGTGGATCTGTTATGTCGGTATGTAAATTGGACTGGGTCTAGGGTTTCTGGGATAATGGCTTTGACGTGAGCCATGACCAGCCTTTAAAATCACTTCATGGCTACAGATGTTGGGAATAATTTAGGCAGGTTACCTTAGTGTTTGTGGGCACAGGAACTATAGTGGTCTGCTTGAAACATGTTGGTATTACTGACTCAGACATGGAGAGTTTGAAAATGTCAGTGAAGACACTTGCCAGTTGGTCAGCGCATGCTCGCAGTACACATCTTGGTAATCCATCTAACCTTACGGCCTTGTGAATGTTGACCTGTTTAAAGGTCTTACTCACATCGGCTGCTGAGAGCGTGATCACACAGTCATCCGGAACAGCTGGTGCTCTAATGCATGTTTCAGTGTTACTTGCCAAGCAAGCATAACAGTAGTTTAGCTCGTCTGGTAGGATCGTGTCACTGGGCAGCTCTTGGCTGTGCTTCCCTTTGTAGTCTGTAATGGTTTGCAAGCCCTGCCACATCCGACGAGCATTGGAGCCGGTGTAGTTCGATTCAATGTTAGTTCTGTATTGACGCTTTGCCTGCTTGATGGTTCATCGGAGGGCATAGCGGGATTTATTATAAGCTTCCGGGTTAGACTCTCGCTCCTTGAAAGTGGCAGCTCTAGCCTTTAGCTCAGTGAGGATGTTACTAGTAATCCATGGCTTCTGGTTGGGGTATGTACGTACGGTCACTGTGGAGACGACGTCCTCGATGCACTTATTGATGAAGCCAATGATTGATGTGGTCTACTCAATGCCATTGGAAGAATCCCGGAACATATTCCAGTCTGTGCTATAAAAACAGTCCTGTAGCTTAGCATCTGCTTCATCTGACCACGTTTTTATAGACCGAGTCACTGGTGCTTCCTGCTTTAATTTTTGCCTGTAAGCAGGAACCAGGAGGATAGAATTATGGTCATATTTGCCAAATGGAGGGCGAGGGAGAGCTTTGTACACGTCTCTGTGTGTGGAGTAAAGGTGGTCTAGAATTTGTTTCCCTCTGGTTGTACATTTAACATGCTGGTAGAAATTTGGTAAAACGGATTTAAGTTTCCCTGCATTAAAGTTCCTTGACCACTAGGAGGCTGCCTCTGGATGAGTGTTTTCCTGTTTGCGTATGGCGGAATACAGCTCATTGAGTGCGGTCTTAGTGCCAGCATTGGTCTGTGGTTGTATGTAGACAGCTATGAAAAATACAGATGAAAACTCTCTAGGCAGATAGTTTGGTCCACAACTTATCCAGGGTGCATTGCATGGTGCAGTTGCCAGAGATATTATAGAATGGAGATAGCTATGAAAGAAGGAATGTATAACGCCCCACCCAGCAGGCCGTCGACCAATCACGCTCAAGTTGGCATGCTACGTCACTTGGTTCCTAAGCAAATCGTCACGCAATCCCTTTTCAAAGTCAGTGTACATGTTGAGGAATGTGACTATTTTCCACAAAAGTACGCAATGACACGATTCCAAAGCTATACGATACTGCAGATAGCAAGTTAATTATCTCACATCTCGGAAAATATTTGTAATGTTGTACTCCTTGTTGACGAAATTCGTGCTAATGTTGTGTTTTTGAGCTAGCACCTGTCGTGGAAATTTCCTCTATTTACCAAATCATGGGAGCAAACCACACACACAAGTCAGAGTTAGTTATCAAGGTCCATCTTTAATTATATCAGCTCTATCACAATCCTGTGACTCTCAGATAAATTCAGTGTCTCGCAATGAATTTTCTGAGAGCCCCCTTACAATGCAACTCAGATCCTTTAATAGCAAAGAACACACATAGTCAGACAGCATAGAGTCAGTATAGAGACAAAGTAGAGTTGCCATTCAACGGCTCAGACACGAGGCGTATGTGGCAGGGTCTACAGTCAATCACGGATTACAAAAAGAATACCAGCCCAGTCGCGGACACCAATGTCTTGCTCCCAGACAAACTAAAAAACTTCTTTGCTCGCTTTGAGGACAATACAATGCCCCTGACAGGGCCCGCTACCAAAACCTGCGGGCACTCCTTCACCGCAGCCAATGTGAGTAAGACATTTAAACGTGTTAACCCTCACAAGGCTGCCAGCCCAGACGGCATCCCTAGCCCCGTCCTCAGAGCATGCTCAGACCAGCCAATCCCTATCCCAGTCTGCTGTTCCCACATGCTTCAAGAGGGCCACCATTGCTCCTGTTCCCAAGAAAGCTAAGGTAACTGAGCTAAACGACTATCGCCCCGTAGCACTCACTTCCGTCATCATGTAGTGCTTTGAGAGACTAGTCAAGGATCATATCACCTCCACCCTACCTGACACCCTAAACCCACTCCAACTTGCTTACTGCCCCAACAGGTCCACAGACGACGCAATCACAATCACACTGCACACTGCGTTAAACCCATCTGGACAAGAGGAATACCTATGTAAGAATACTGTTCATCGATTCCAACTCAGCATTTAACACCATAGTACCCTCCAAACTTGTCATTAAGTTTGAGACCCTGGATCAACACCCGCCCTGTGCAACTGGGTCCTGGACTTTCTGACGGGCCACCCCCGGGTGGTGAGGGTAGGAAACAACTCCACCCCGCTGATTTTCAACACTGGGGCGCCACAAGCGTGCATTCTGAGCCCTCTCCTCCACTTCCTGTTCACCCATGACTGCGTGGCCATGCACTCCTCCAACTCAATCATCAAGTTTGCAAGACACTACAGTGATAGGCTTGATTACCAACAACGACAAGATGGCCTACAGGGAGGAAGTGAGGGCCCTCGGAGTGTGGTGTCAGGAAAATAACCTCACACTCAACGTCAACAAAACAAAGGAGATGATCGTGGACTTCAGGAAACAGCAGAGGGAGCACCCCCCTATCCACATTGGATGTGACAGTAGTGGAGAAGGTGGAAAGTTTTAAGTTCCTCGGTGTAGACATCATGAACAAACTGAATTGGTCCACCCACACAGACAGCGTGGTGAAGAAGGCGTAACAGCGCCTCTTCAACCTCAAAAGGCTGAAAAAATTTGCCTTGTCACCAAAAACACTCACCACTTTTACACATGCACAATCGAGAGCATCCTGTCAAGCTGTATCCCTGCCTGGTACGGCAACTGCTCCGCCCACATCCATAAAGCTCTTCAGAGGGTAGTGAGGTCTGCACAACGCATCACCGGGGGCAAACTACCTGCCCTCCAGGACACCTACACCATCCGATGTCACAGAAAGGCCAAAAAGATCATCAAGGACAAGAACCACCCGAGCCACTGCCTGTTCACTTGTTAAACAGCCATAGCTAACATTGAGTGGCTGCTGCCAACATACTGACTCAAATCTCCAGCCACTTTAATAATGAAAAATTGGAAGTAATAAATGGATCACTAGTCACTTTAAACAATTCCACTTTATATAATATTTACATACCCTACATTACTCATCTCATATGTACAGTGCCTTGCGAAAGTATTCGGCCCCCTTGAACTTTGCGACCTTTTGCCACATTTCAGGCTTCAAACATAAAGATATAAAACTGTATTTTTTTGTGAAGAATCAACAACAAGTGGGACACAATCATGAAGTGGAACGACATTTATTGGATATTTCAAACTTTTTAAACAAATCAAAAACTGAAAAATTGGGCGTGCAAAATTAAGTTAATACTTTGTAGCGCCACCATTTGCTGCGATTACAGCTGTAAGTCGCTTGGGTATGTCTCTATCAGTTTTGCACATCGAGAGACTGAAATTTTTTCCCATTCCTCCTTGCAAAACAGCTCGAGCTCAGTGAGGTTGGAGAGCATTTGTGAACAGCAGTTTTCAGTTCTTTCCACAGATTCTCGATTGGATTCAGGTCTGGACTTTGACTTGGCCATTCTAACACCTGGATATGTTTATTTTTTAACCATTCCATTGTAGATTTTGCTTTATGTTTTGGATCATTGTCTTGTTGGAAGACAAATCTCCGTCCCAGTCTCAGGTCTTTTGCAGACTCCATCAGGTTTTCTTCCAGAATGGTCGTGTATTTGGCTCCATCCATCTTCCCATCAATTTTAACCATCTTCCCTGTCCCTGCTGAAGAAAAGCAGGCCCAAACCATGATGTTGCCACCACCATGTTTGACAGTGGGGATGGTGTGTTCAGGGTGATGAGCTGTGTTGCTTTTACGCCAAACATAACGTTTTGCATTGTTGCCAAAAAGTTCAATTTTGGTTTCATCTGAACATAGCACCTTCTTCCACATGTTTGGTGTGTCTCCCAGGTGGCGTGTGGCAAACTTTAAATGACACTTTTTATGGATATCTTTAAGAAATGGCTTTATTCTTGCCACTCTTCCATAAAGGCCAGATTTGTGCAATATAAGACTGATTGTTGTCCTATGAACAGAGTCTCCCACCTCAGCTGTAGATCTCTGCAGTTCATCCAGAGTGATCATGGGCCTCTTGGCTGCATCTCTGATCAGTCTTCTCCTTGTATGAGCTGAAAGTTTATAGGGACGGCCAGGTCTTGGTAGATTTGCAGTGGTCTGATACTCCTTACATTTCAATATTATCGCTTGCACAGTGCTCCTTGGGATGTTTAAAGCTTGGGAAATCTTTTTTGTATCCAAATCCGGCTTTAAACTTCTTCACAACAGTATCTCGGACCTGCCTGGTGTGTTCCTTGTTCTTCATGATGCTCTCTGCGCTTTTAACGGACCTCTGAGACTATCACAGTGCAGGTGCATTTATACGGAGACTTGATTACACACAGGTGGATTGTATTTATCATCATTAGTCATTTAGGTCAACATTGGATCATTCAGAGATCCTCACTGAACTTCTGGAGAGAGTTTGCTGCACTGAAAGTAAAGGGGCTGAATAATTTTGCTCGCCCAATTTTTCAGTTTTTGATTTGTTAAAAAAGTTTGAAATATCCAATAAATGTCGTTCCACTTCATGATTGTGTCCCACTTGTTGTTGATTCTTCACAAAAAATACAGTTTTATATCTTTATGTTTGAAGCCTGAAATGTGGCAAAAGGTCGCAAAGTTCAAGGGGGCCGAATACTTTCGCAAGACACTGTATATACTGTACTCTATACCATCTACTGCATCTTGCCTATGCCATTCGGCCATCGCTCATCCATATATTTATATGTACATATTCTTATTCATTCCTTTACATCTGTGTGTATAAGGTAGTTGTTGTGAAATTGTTAGATTGCTTGTTAGATATTACTGCTCGGTCAGAACTAAAAGCACAAGCATTTCGCTACACTCGCATTAACACCTGCTAACCATGTGTATGTGACCAATAAAATGTTATTTGATTTGATTTGTCTTCCCTGTAACGCACAAGTCCGATGATGCTGTGACACACCTCCCCAGACCATGATGGAACCACCTCCAAATCGTTACCACTCCAGAGTACAGGACTCGGTGTAACGCTCATTCCTTCGACCATAAACGCGAATCCGACCATCACCCCCGGTGAGACAAAAACGTGACTCATCATTTTGCTAGTCCTGTCTGGTCCAGCGACGGTGGGTTTGTGTCCATAGGCAACATTGTTTCCGGTGAAGTCTGGTGAGGACCTATTTACAACAGGCCTACAAGCCCTCAGTCCAGCCTCTCTCAACCTATTGCAGACAGTCAGAGCACTGATGGATGGATTGTGCGTTCCTGGTGTAACTCGGGCAGTTGTTGTTGCCATCCTGTACCTCTCTCGCAAGTGTGATGTTTATCTGTACCGATCCTGTGCAGGTGTTCTTACACGTGGTCTGCCACTGCGAGGATGATCACTTGTCCTTCCTGTCTCCCTGTAGCACTGTCTTAGGCGTCGCACAGTACGGACATTACAATGTATTGTGCTGGCCACATCTGCAGTCCTCATGCCTCCTCGCAGCAGTCCTCATGCCTCCTCGCAGCATGCCTAAGACACGTTCATGTAGATGAGCAGGGACCCTGGGCATCTTTCTTTTTTGTGTTTTTCAGAGTCTGTAGAAAGGCCTCTTTAGTGTCCTACGTTTTCATAACTGTGACCTTAATTGCCTACCGTCTGTAAGCTGTTAGTGTCTTAACGACCGTTCCACAGGTGCATGTTCATTAATTGTTTATGGTTCATTGAACAAGCATGGGAAACAGTGTTTAAACCCTTTACAATGAAGATCTATGAAGTTATTTTGATTTTTACAAATTATCTTTGAAAGACAGGGTCCTGAAAAGGGGACATTTCTTTTTTTGCTGAGTTTGTGTATGACCAATAATATTTGATTTGATTTGAGCCATCATGTTGGTTTTAATTTCCAACTTATTTACATTTGTTTTTACTTACACTTGTGTGTTGACTTCTCCATATTAATGTTGCTTTTAGGTTTTGGATGACTTTTTTTAGCGGATGTACAATCATCGCGAATTAAATTAAGGGGCGTTTCAGCCCGGAGAGAACATAATTATACACTCACAAACTGATCAAAAACGAGGGCTGAGGGGCTTACGTTGCCTACTCCCCTTGATTGGCTAATCATTTGGACCGATGACAAAGATGGCCGCGGGGATTCCCCCAAAGGTATTTAAGGCGAAAGTAAGTGGCGGGTGTGTCTTTTTTAAAATATAGGTTTGATGCGCAGCCAGAGGCATCTCGCAGTGCCTGCTACTGCCTAGCGCAGTATATTGTATTGATTTTTTTTTCGTAAAAATGTTGGGTCACATACACATGGTTAGCAGATGTTAATGCGAGTGTAGCGAAATGCTTGTGCTTCTAGTTCCGACAATGCAGTAATAACCAACAAGTAATCTAGCTAACAATTCCAAAACTACTACCTTATAGACACAAGTGTAAGGGGATAAAGAATATGTACATAAAGATATATGAGTGAGTGATGGTACAGAGCGGCATAGGCAAGATACAGTAGATGGTGTTGAGTGCAGTATATACATATGAGATGAGTATGTAAACAAAGTGGCATAGTTAAAGTGGATAGTGATACATGTATTACATAAAGATGCAGTAGATGATATAGAGTACAGTATATACATATACATATGAGATGAATAATGTAGTGTATGTAACATTATATTAGGTAGCATTGTTTAAAGTGGCTAGTGATATATTTTACATCATTTCCCATCAATTCCCATTATTAAAGTGGCTGGAGTTGAGTCAGTGTGTTGGCAGCAGCCACTCAATGTTAGTGGTGGCTGTTTAACAGTATGATGGCCTTGAGATAGAAGCTGTTTTTCAGTCTCTCGGTCCCAGCTTTGATGCACCTGTACTGACCTCACCTTCTGGATGATAGCGGGGTGAACAGGCAGTGGCTCGGGTGGTTGTTGTCCTTGATGATCTTTATGGCCTTCCTGTGACATCGGGTGGTGTAGGTGTCCTGGAGGGCAGGTAGTTTGCCCCCGGTGATGCGTTGTGCAGACCTCACTACCCTCTGGAGAGCCTTACGGTTGTGGGCGGAGCAGTTGCCGTACCAGGCGGTGATACAGCCCGCCAGGATGCTCTCGATTGTGCATCTGTAGAAATTTGTGAGTGCTATAGGTGACAAGCCAAATTTCTTCAGCCTCCTGAGGTTGAAGAGGCGCTGCTGCGCCTTCTTCACGATGCTGTCTGTGTGGGTGGACCAATTCAGTTTGTCTGTGATGTGTACGCCGAGGAACTTAAAACTTACTACCCTCTCCCAAACTCTTCCATCGATGTGGATAGGGGGGTGTTCCCTCTGCTGTTTCCTGAAGTCCACAATCATCTCCTTAGTTTTATTGATGTTGAGTGTGAGGTTATTTTCCTGACACCACACTCCGAGGGCCCTCACTTCCTCCCTGTAGGCTGTCTCGTCGTTGTTGGTAATCAAGCCTACCACTGTTGTGTCGTCCACAAACTTAATGATTGAGTTGGAGGCGTGCGTGGCCACGCAGTCGTGGGTGAATAGGGAGTACAGGAGAGGGCTCAGAACGCACCCTTGTGGGGCCCCAGTGTTGAGGATCAGCGGGGTGGAAATGTTGTTGCCTACCCTCACCACCTGGGAGCGGCCCGTCAGGAAGTCCAGTACCCAGTTGCACAGGGCGGGGTCAAGACCCAGGGTCTCAAGATTGAAGGGCACTATGGTGTTAAATGCCGAGCTGTAGTCGATGAACAGCATTCTCACATAGGTATTCCTCTTGTCCAGATGGGTTAGGGCAGTGTGCAGTGTGGTTGAGATTGCATCGTCTGTGGACCTATTTGGGCGGTAAGCAAATTGGAGTGGGTCAGGTAGGGTGGAGGTGATCTGGTCCTTGACTAGTCTCTCAAAGCACTTCATGATGACGGAAGTGAGTGCTACGGGGCGGTAGTTGTTTAGCTCAGTTACCTTAGCTTTCTTGGGAACAGGAACAATGGTGGCCCTCTTGAAGCATGTGGGAACAACAGACTGGGATAGGGATTGATTGAATATGAATATAAATAATGTATAGCGCAAGTGATGTGTGGTTATGGAAACTCATATCAGACTGAAATGTAAACAACGACAACAAAAAACTCCACGACATTTCACGACAACAAAAAACTCCACAACATTTCACGACAACAAAAAACTCCACGACATTTCAACGTGGACATTTATGTATTATTTGGTTGACGTTGATCAATGAGATTTCAACCTTTATTCACCCACTCAACAAGACAGCCAAAAGTTTGTTGAATTCCCAATGTGTTTTCACTATGCTTTCAACCATCTAGCACAACCAAATATCAATGGAAATATGTCAGAAGTTTGGTTTAGTTGTCATTTAAATATGTTATCACTGCGCTTTCAACCACTTAAAAGCAAAACAAAGTTCAAATGTGAATACAATGTCAGATATTCTGTATTTATACAACAATTGAATGTACTTTATCTAGCGTAACAAAATTAAGTGGATTGCATTCGAGATTACATTAAATGCATATAGTGCAAGTGAACAATTATGTTCGAGATTCTATGCAGATCATAGGAATTGTGATATGAGTTTCCATAACCGCAGACCTGCAAACTTTGCATGCCAACTTGAACATGCACACTTTCTATGGTTGCATAAGTAGACATTTATAGATACGTAACCTCAAAATGTGACATTGGATATTTTACTCAAAAGGTTGAATAAATACTATTATGTTAGTTTGTAAGATAACTTTAGGCTAAGGCTATTTACTGTATTACAAAAGTAATATTGTGTTTGGTCGACAACATAACCAAATATCAACATTTAAAGGATGTCTAATGCTTGGATAATTTCATCTGAGCCGCTGGCTTAATCCTATTCTTTAAGTTTGGTTTAGTTGGAGACTGAATTCAACATAACTTGTCAATAAAATAACACATTTTAATAGGCTATTTACTGTATTACAAAAGTGATTTTGAATTGTGTTTGGTTGTCAACGTTAACAAATATTTGAAGGAGATGTATATTTTGTGCTACTAACTTCTGGCTTTAATTCCCGTTTGTCTCCGTTTGTCTCCATTTAGCATAAATGAATAATTGATATGTTGGATTTATGTCCCCATCATAACCAAAAAGCAAAGTTGAAGAATAGGACTACATCTAATCTAATCAAACTTTAAATGTACTTTCAATAAAGTTTGATTTGATTTAGTCCTATTCTTGAGCTATTTTTGGTTGAGATGGAGACGTGAATCAAACATATTAATTAATAACTTGACGATTACATTTTGAAATCAACCAAGGCTTGAAACCCTAGGCCTCTATGTATTGTCTGTTTTTAGTTGAACTGTGGGTTGAATTGAAACCCAGCAGCTGTTGATGACTTTGCAAATACTATATAGGCCTAAACAGTATCATAGATGATATATGACTTGGTTACATTTAATTAGCTCTTTGATAGCTGCCCTTTTGACAGACTTTGCGAACATCAATGAATCTATCTAGTTATTAAGAGATCTCTCAATAATCTTTCTCAGGATAGCACATTGGTAGCAGTCACTGACAAATATCTAAGCTAATTAGGGCTGGGCATGATAACATTTTGGGATGGGAGACCAAATGCATGCCTATAGATAAATCAACTCTCCAGTAGGAGGTGCTGCCCAGCCTATTGTTTTTTTTTTCCTGATTGTGGATAAAACATTGAAGATGTGAAGTTGTTTCAAAGGTACAAATTCAACATATTTTATACAAGGTTTGATTATGTTGAAAATTGATTACCATGATGGCATAATCCTGTGGTTGAAATGTCACCCTCAAAACAACAGTTGCTTACTTTTTGAATAAGATCCCATGTTTTTTCCACATACTGTAGATTCCACATCACAATACCTGGCACATTATGTTTATTCAACCAGTTTGTCTCCAGTGGGTATTATAGAAAGTGTATATTTAAAAAGTGTATATCAGAATGTACCAAGATTTACAATTATATTTGAGTTCTTATTTAGAGCTACTTACAGTCAGTGCTTTCATCTTAAAATAGCTAGCTGGCGGGGCTCACGGGTGCCCGCATCCCCGCTGCTGACACCAGTGTAGAAAATGTGGGAAGCAAATAAAGTGGGAAATGACACTCCCAAACTATTGGTCTCATGGCAAGCACAAACCACACTCCCAAATAGGCTTACGTTATTTCCATCGAGCCTGACCTCTTCAACCTAAACTTGATGTACAGCTATGATAAATAGCCTAATCAATGATCACATTTTTCACAAAAATATTGGTAGGCCTAACGTTTACATGACTCATGAATGTTCGTTCGTGCATTCCACATCTTGAGTACGTTAAACCTCGGGCATTTTACAGGAAACGGTCACGTGTGTTTGTCTTTTAAGGAATCCCCCATGTTTCAAGTCACTTATATATTCTCCGAGTCCAGCCCACCGCTCAGCTCGTTGTCAAGAGACTGCCCGTAGGTCTACAGTACCGTTGCTTGACTACCCAGACTCGTTGCTCTGGACAAACGCTACGCCTTACCCACGTTTATGTAGCGTGAAGGCTTGTACAGTAGCCTATTTGCGGAGTGGAATTGCATAGAAGCGGATGAGAGGAGTTCCAAAAATAATTGGTTGTTTTATTACGACAAGGATCGAAATGATCGTTCTGCTTTTATGTATTCTGTCGGTGAGTAGCTTAGGTTACTTTTTATTATTGTGTGCTACATTGGCATACGTCTTTTGCATTCAGGGAACCATATACAATACATAATATGCTACAAATAGCCTATTTTGATGTTGGGTTTCTTTTGAATTAATTTTACAATTGAAGCAATTTTAAACAAGTTTGCCAAATGCGTCAAAGCTCATTCAACACTTTCACATTCGATTTCGTTTTGAAGCAACTGCCTCTACAAAAAAAATGTCAGTTAAAGCTACAATGTTGCAATATTTTGTTATTTTACTATCTCTAATGTGAAGCATTAACACAACTGACGTGCGTTAATGTGTGGTGATGTGGTTTTATAGGCAATAGTGGCCAATCCTCAAAAGGGCTTTTTTGAGATACCACAACCTGAGGTTTTCACGTCTCGTCTCTAATGCCTCCCATTTGTGAAATGGATTTGACAGCAAAAGTGCTTAAATTGATAGATATTATGACAAACCCCTAAACTCAAAACGTGCAGAATAATGCCTGGCTGAAGGGGTTTTGGCCACATAGGTTAATGTAACCCGGACAAGTCGCTTGCACGAGCGTCGCAAAATACATTTAGAAAGCCATGCTATTCAACTATTGCTCCCACACTGCTTGCGGGTGACGCCAAGGGCCAAAATAGAAGTCATTCCTATTTCTGACGCAGATCGAGCTGAAAGTCCTGCCTCTCCCATCTCTTCATTGGTTTATAGAAGCAGGTACCAACCTCATTGGTTATACCCACGTGGGTGATTGAAAAACTTTGTTGCCGGTTGTCGTGGTAATACAATGAATGTTTAGATGCGATCACCATATAAATTCAAAGATGAAAAAGCCTGGAAGGAGGAGAGATGACTAGAAATTATTCTGGTTGGCTGTTTTATGTGTGGATTAATTGCCGGAGTAGAGGTCCTTGTGCATTGCAGGTAAAATAACAACTCAATGTTTATATCCCAGGACAAATTAGCTAGCAACAGCAAGCTAACTAAATAGGACAAAGTAACGATAGCTAGCAAGTGCAAGCTAACTAGCTAAATTGCCATACATGTTTAATGCTTTTCAACCTGTCCCCAAATTAATGTAATTGGTTCAGAGTTTGTTTGGATATTTTAACCTGCATGCCGTGATCGCGTTTGGTGTAGGGGGGCAAAATAAATGTATGTATGATGGCGCACTCGCGCAGCCGGTTTGGGTTAAGTGTCAAGTGTGCTGCAGCAACTATGAATATGTATGATGAATGTAAGCTTTACTTTTTAGTAGTGCTCTAAGGAAAAAATATGGACTGAGACAGTGAAAAATGTTTTTTCTTTTCAGTAAAAAGTTCCTATGTAGATTTTATATGTTCAGCCTCTTGCAATTACGTTAGATTTTACCCCAAATCAGAGGTGGCTGGTGGGACAAGCTATAGGGGGACGGGCTCATTGTGATGGCTTGAATGGAATAAATGGAACGGTATCAAACATGTAGAAACTATTCCATTTATTCCATTCTAGACATTTCAATCCTCCTATAGCTCCTTCCACCAGCCTCCTCTGCTCCAAATCAATGATGGTGTCCAAAATTCAATATGGCTGCCACAATATCATTAACTGGTGGTTTAATCATCTGTATATACAGTACCTGTCAAAAGTTTGGACCTACGGTTTTATTTTGTTTCCTATTTTCTACATTGTAGAATAACCGTGAAGACATCAAAACTATGAAATAACACATATGGAAACATGTAGTAACCAAAAAAGTGTTAAACAAATCCAAATAGATTTTTTTATTTTTTAGATTCTTCAAAGTAGTCACCCTCTGCCTTGACAGCTTTGCACACTCTTGGAATTCTCTCAACCAGCTTCACCTGGAATGCTTTTCCAACAGTCTTGAAGGAGTTCCCACATATGCTGATCACTTGTTGGCTGCTTTTCCTTCACTCTGCGGTCCAACTCATCCCAAACCATCTCAATTTGGTTGAGGTCGGGTGATTGTGGAGGCCAGGTCATCTGATGCAGCACTCCATCACTCTCCTTCTTGGTCAAATAGCCCTTACACAGCCTGCAGGTGTGTTGGATCATTGTCCTGTTGAAAAACACTTTTTTATTTTTTATTTCACCTTTATTTAACCAGGTAGGCTAGTTGAGAAAAAGTTCTCATTTACAACTGCGACCTGGTCAAGATAAAGCAAAGCAGTGCGACACAAACAACAACAACACAGAGTTACACATGGAATAAACAAACAGTCAATAATAGAATAGAAAAGTCTATATACAGTGTGTGCAAATGAGGTAGAATAAGGGAGGTAAGGCAGAGGTAAGGCAATAAATACAAATGGGTGCTACGGGTAGGTGCTGCTATAGTGACTAGTGAGTTGAGATAAAGCGGGGCTTTACCAAGCAAAGACTTATAGATGACCTGGAGCCAGTGGGTTTGGCGACGAATATGAAGTGAGGGCCAGCCAACGAGATCATACAGGTCACAGTGATGGGTAGTATATGGGGCTTTGGTGACAAAATGAATGGCACTGTGATAGACTGCATCCAATTTGCTGAGTAGAGTGTTGGAGGCTATTTTGTAAATTACATCGCCCAAGTCAAGGACCTGTAGGATAGTCAGTTTTACGAGGGTTTGTTTGGCAGCATGAGTGAAGGCTGCTTTGTTGCGAAATAGGAAGCCGATTCTAGATTTAATTTTGGATTGGAGATGCTTACTATGAGTCTGGAAGGAGAGTTTACTGTCTAACCAGACACCTGGGTAGTTGTCCACATATTCTAAGTCAGAACCGTCCAGAGTAGTGATGCTGGATGGGCGGGAAGGTGTGGGCAGCGATTGGTTGAAGAGCATTCATTTACTTTTACTTGCATTTACATTGGCATTGAAGCTCAATGACTTAAATGTAAATGTTAATGTAAGCTCGTCTGGAGGTTAGTTAACCTCTAGCATCGAGCAAACCCGTATCCGGGAGCGTAATCATAGCCTCAAGCTCATTACCATAACGCAACGTTTCCTATTCATGAAAATCGCAAATGAAATGAAATAAATATATTCAAACACAAGCTTAGCCTTTTGTTAACAACACCGTCATCTCAGATTTTCAAAATATGCTTTTCAACCAAAGCTACACAAGCATTTGTGTAAGAGTATTGATAGCCTAGCATAGCATTAAGCCTAGCATTCAGCAGGCAACATTTTCACAAAAACAAGAAAAGCATTCACCTTTGAAGAACTTCGGATGTTTTCAATGACGAGACTCTTAGTTAGATAGCAAATGTTCATTTTTTCCAAAAATATTATTTGTGTAGACGAAATAGCTCCGTTTTGTTCATCACGTTTGGCTAAGAAAAAGACCGGAAAATGCAGTCACTTACAACGCCAAACTTTTTTTCCAAATTAGCTCCATAATATCGACAGAAACATGGCAAACGTTGTTTAGAATCAATCCTCAAGGTGTTTTTCACATATCTATTCGATAATCTATCAGTGGTAGCAGTTGGCTTCTCATCAGAAGCAAACAGAAAAATACTGCAGCTGGAGATTACGCAATAATTGCGACGAAGGACACCAAGTGACCACCTGGTAGATGTAGTCTCTTATGGTCAATCTTCCAATGATATGCCTACAAATACGTCACAATGCTGCAGACACCTTGGGGAAAACGTGGAAAACGTAAGCTGACTCCTAGCTCCTTCACAGCCATATAAGGAGTCATTGGCATGAGGCGGTTTTTAAAAATGCGGCACTTCATGATTGGATTTTTACCTGGGTTTTTTCTGTAATGTCAGTTCTGTGGCACTCACAGACAATATCTTTGCAGTTTTGGAAACATCAGAGTGTTTTCTTTCCAAAGCTGTCAATTATATGCATAGTCGAGCATCTGTTCGTGGCAAAATATCTTGTTTAAAACGGGAACGTTTTTCGTCCAAAAATTAAAATAGCACCCCCTATATCCAAGAAGTTAACACCATGTCCAAAGAAGGACCAGATGTATACATAATGGTGTCGTCTGCGTAGAGGTGTATCAGAGAATCACCTGCAGCAAGAGCGACATCATTGATGTATACAGAGAAGAGAGTCGGCCCGAGAATGGAACCCTGTGGCACCCCCATAGACTGCCAGAGTTCCGGATAACGGGTCCTCCGATTTGACACACTGAACTCTGTCTGAGAAGTAGTTGGTGAACCAGGCGAGGCAGTCATTTGAGAAACAAAGGCTATTGAGTCTGCTGATAATAATAATAAATAATAATATATGCCATTTAGCAGACGCTTTTATCCAAAGCGACTTGTGGTGATTGACACAGTCAAAAGCCTTGGCCAGGTCGATGAATACAGCTGCACAGTATTGTCTCTTATCGATGGCGGTTATTATATCGTTTAGGACCTTGAGCATGGCTGAGGTGCACCCATGACCAGCTCGGAAACCAGATTGCATAGCGGAGAAGGTACGGTAGGATTCGAAATGGTCGGTGATCTATTTGTTAATTGGCTTTTGAAGTCCTTAGAAAGGCCAGGTAGGATAGATATAGGTCTGTAGCAGTCTGCGTCTAGAGTGTCTCCCCCTTTGAAGAGCGGGATGACCGCGGCAGCTTTCCAAACTTTGGGGATATCAGATGATACGAAAGAGAGGTTGAACAGGCTAGTAATAGGGGTTGCAACAATATCGGCAGATCATTTTAGAAAGAGAGGGTCCAGATTGTCTAGCCCGGCTGATTTGTAGAGGTCCAAATGATAGTCCCACTAAGCGCAAACCAGATGGGATTGCATATTGCTGCAGAATGCTGTGGTAGCCATGCTGGTTAAGTGTGTCTTGAATTCTACATAAATCAGAGTGTCACCAGCAAACCACCATCACACCTCCTCATCCATGCTTCACGGTGGGAACTACACATGCAGAGATTATCCGTTCACCTGCTTTGTGTCTCACAAAGACACGGCGGTTGGAACCAAAAATGTCACATTTGGACTCATAAGGCCAAAACAGATTTCCACCGGTCTAATGTCAATTGAATATAGAGAAGGCAGCAGACGGCTTGACATGACAACACCAAGCATTCCAAGTCACAAACACCTCTGAGGATCAATGAGGCAACTCAGAGGCTCCAACGAAAGGAAAGAGAACCCTGGACATCTTCTCCATAGCTCTACCTCTTGCGGTATACCAACTGTGGTATAACTTGTGGCTCCAGGATTGGGCTCTTAAGTCACCTCCTTATTATTTGGAAGTAAGCTTGAATAATTGCTAGTCCAATACTGTTGCCTGAATCCAACATGACCTTCCGCTGGCTCACTGCATTTGTGATGCCCATTGGGATGTTCCAGTGCACTCTTATGATATTTGGGTTGAGCTGGCACATTTATCTAAAACAAAAAATCATGTCCACCATCCTGGCTGTCTGCCCTGGAGTTGCCTTATACAGCGGCAAGAAAAATCTGAACCCTTTGGAATTACCTGGATTTCTGCATACATTGGTCATAACATTTGATCTGATCTTCATCTAAGTCACAACAATAGACAAACACAGTGTGCTTAAACTAATTACACACAAATCATTGTATTTTTCTTGTATATGTTTAATACATAATTTAAACATTCACAGTGTTGGTTGGAAAAAGTATGTGAACCCATGACTTCTCCAAAAGCTAATTGGAGACAGGAGTCAGCTAACCTCAATTAGATTGGAGTTGGTTAGAGCTGCACTGCCCTATAAAAAACACTCACAAAATTTGTGTTTGCTTTTCTCAAGAAGCATTGCCTGATGTGAAACATACCTCGAAAAAGCGATCTCAGAAGACCTAAGATTACAAATTGTTGACATGCAAGAAGCTGGAAAGGGTTACAAAAGTATCTCTGAAAGACATGACGTTTACCAGATACCGGTAAAACACATTTTCTATAAATGGAGAAAGTTCAGCACTGTTGCTACTCTCCCTAGGAGTGGTCGTCTTGCAAAGATGACTGCAAGAGCACAGCACAGAATGCTCAATGAGGTAATGAAGAATCCTACAATGTCAGCTAAAGACTTACAGAAATTTCTGGAACATGCTAACATTTCTGTTGACGAGTCTACGATACGCAAAACACTAAACAAGAATTGTGTTCATGGGAGGACACCACGGAAGAAGCCACTACTGTCCAAATAAAACATTGTTGCACGTCTGAAGTTCGCAAAAGAGCACCTGGATGTTCCACAGCGCTACTGGCAAAATATTCTGTGGGCAGATTAAACTAAAGTTGAGTTGTTTGGAAAGAACACAACACTATGTGTGGAGAAAAAAAGGCACAGCACACCAACATAACCTCATCCCAACTGTAAAGTATGGTGAAGGGAGCATCATGGTTTGTGGCTTCTTTGCTGCCTCAGGTCCTGGACAGCTTGCTATCATCAACGGAAAAAGGAATCCCCAAGTTTATAAAGACATTCTGCAGGAAAATATAAGGCTATATGTCTGCCAATGAAGCTCAACATAAGTTTGATGCAACAGGACAACGTCCCAAAACACATAATTAAATCAACAACAGAATGGCTTCAAAATAAGAAAAAACACCTTCTGGAGTGGCCTATTCCTCTTTCTGAAACTGTTTCGGTTCAGCAATATTTTGGGGTGTCTGGTGTGAACTCTCTCTTGAGGTCATGCCACAGCATCTCAATCGGGTTGAGGTCAGGACTTCCTCAACCGATTGAGATGCTGTGGAATGACCTCAAGAGAGCGGTTAAATAAATAATAAACAGACACAGCCCTTTCACAGACTCTCCTTCACAACCAGACAACCAACCATTACACTACAGCAGTATCCTCAGCATCAATCAGACTGAGATAACTATAGTCAATGGGTCTCGTTGGCATGCAAGCTGCATCTGCTGAGTGCCTGCACCCAACTGTCGTAGAAATGGAAACTGCTGTACTACAGGTTGCTTTCCTGTAACTTGGTTATGCTACGATGTGCTTGTGTTGTGAAAAACATGAACACAGATTGAAGAACTAGTTGTATTCAGCTATTCAAACACAACAGAGGCGGGGCAGTGCCACTCATAGTTTTGAGTTATATCAAAAGCAGTAGCGGTGGGTGGGTAAAATCACAGGGGAAGCCAAGTCAGGGGGAAAAAATGCAATTTATTACAACCTATGTGTTGTGATAATTGCATTGTTTGCTCTATAACCTGTTAGTTCATATGACTTCACAATGTGATAGACAGTGCTTTCGGAAAGTATTCAGACCCCTTGACTTTTTCCACATTTTGCTACATTACAGCCTTATTTTAAATTGGATGAGACATTTTTGTAAATCTATTTTTTTTCAATTAAACTGAAATAATACATGGTCATAATATTCAGACCCTTTACTCAGTACTTTGTTGAAGCACCTTTGGCACGATTACAGCCTCAAGTCTTCTTTGGTATGACGCTACAAGCTTGGCACACCAGTATTTGGGGAGTTTCTCTTATTCCTCTCTGCAGATTCTGTCCGGTTGGATGGGAAGCATCGCTGCTTTGGGCCACTCCAGGACATTCAGAGACTTGTCCTGAACCCACTCCTGCATTGTCTTGGCTGTGTTCTTAGGGTCAATGTCCTGTTGGAAGGTGAATCTTTGCCCCAGTCTGAGGTCCTTAGCACTCTGGAGCAGGTTTTCATCAAGGATCTCTCTGTACTTCGCTCCGTTCATCTTTCCCTCGATCCTGACTAGTTTCCCAGTCTCTACCACTGAAAAACATCCCCACAGCATGTTGTTGCCACCACCATGCTTCACTGTAGGGATGATGCCAGATTTGACGCTTGGCATTCAGGCTAAATTCAATCTTGGTTTCATCAGAGCAGAGAATCTTGTTTCTCATGGGTCCTTTAGATGCCTTTTGACAAACTCCAAGCGGGCTGTCGTGTACCTTTTTACTGAGGAGTGGCTTCCGTCTGGCCACTAACATAAAGGCCTGATTGGTGGAGTCCTTCTGGAAGGTTCTCCCATCTCCACAAAAGAACTCCGGAGCTCTGTCTGAGTGACCATCAGGTTCTTGGTCACCTCCCTGACCAAGGCCCATCACCCCTAATGCTCAGTTTGGCAGGGCGGCCAGCTCTAGGAAGAGTTGGTTTCAAACTTATTCCATTTAAGAATGATGGAGGCCACTGTGTTCTTGGGGACCTTCAATGCTGCAGACATTTTTTGGTAGCCTTCCCCAGATCTGTGCCTCGCCTCAATCCTGTCGCGGAGCTCTACGGACAATTATTTGACCTTGGTTTTTTCCACTAACATGCATATATAGACAGGTGTGTGCCTTTCCAAAACATGTCAAATCAATTGAATTTACCACAGGTGGACTACAATCAAGTTGTAGAAACATGTCAAGGATGTTCAATGGAAACAGGATCCACTTTAGCTCAATTTCGAGGCTCATAGCAAAGGGTCTGAATCTTATGTTAATAAGGTATTTTAGTTTTTTATACATTTGCAAAAACATCTAAAAACCTGTTTTTGCTTTGTCATTATGGGGTATTTGTGTGTAGATTGAGGAGTTTTATTTATTTAATCAATTTTAGAATAAGACTGTAATGTAACAAAATGTGGAAAAAGTCAAGGGGTCTGAATACTTTCCGAATGCACTGTATAGGCCTACGGACGAGACAAAGAATACACAGTGGCAGAATAAATTTAACCATACCTTTGTTTCATCACAAAACCGGAGAGCGACATCTGTCTGAAGTCTAGCACCACAGACTCACTGATTAGCCAAAACAAGCTCAATAACTGAATGCATGCACACACACTCCTATTGAATATGCATGAACGTGTATTGTGAGCAGGCCTATGCCACCTTAATCTACCCAGTTTAAAAAAAAGATTTACCATCCAAATAAATGTATTACCATTATGATGTTGTTATGAGTGAGATTGGTTAAAAACAAAGCCAAATGTATTGTTTGATTTAAACAAAAGTATGCATTAATGCATACCCGGCTGTTCCTGGGATATTTTTTCATAAAAAGGATTTAATGATATTGAACATCCGCCTAAAATATTGTTCATTGGCCTCCCTAAAAAATCCTGTTTGGTCATTCTCCAATTTACAGGGTATTTGAGCTCCATCTAATGGCAGTCATATTTGATTTTGGACGCCATATTGGATTTGCGGCAAAATCCAGGAAGGCCCCAAAGATAATCTGTGGTGGCCCCCTGACTATTGCAAGAGTAACTATATGTGTTTTTGTCAGGCAGAACCATACAGCACTGAATGAGAGCTAATTTTACTCGGAAAGTTGTCTATTAATCAGTTCCCAAAAATGACATTCATCATAATATTTATATTATATTCATAGGTCAATCAATCAATCAAATATATTTATAAAGCCCTTCTTACATCAGCTGATGTCACAAATTGCTGTACAGAAACCCAGCCTAAAACCCCAAACAGCAAGCAATGCAGGTGTAGGAGCACAGTGACTAGGAAAAACTCCCTAGAAAGGCCATAACTTAGGTAGAAACCTAGAGAGGAACCAGGCTATGAGGGGTGGCCAGTCTTTTTCTGGCTGTGCCAGGTGGAGAATATAACAGAACATGGCCAACAGAACGTGGCCATGTTCAAATGTTCATAGATGACCAGCAGGGTCATATAATAATAATAATCACAGTGGTTGTAGAGGGTGCAACAGGTCAGCACCTCAGGAGTAAATGTCATTTGGCTTGTCATAGCCAATCATTCAGAGTATCTCTACCACACCTGCTGACTATAGAGAGTTGAAAACAGCAGGTCTGGGACAGGTAGCACGTCCGTGAACAGGTCAGGGTTCCATAGCCGTAGGCAGAACAGTTGAAACTGGAGCAGCAGCATGACCAGGTGGACTGGGGACAGCAAGGAGTCATCTGGCCAGGTAGTCCTGAGGCATGGTCCAAGGGCTCAGGTCCTCAGAGAGAGAGAGAGAGAATTAGAGAGAGCGTACTTAAATTCACACAGGACACCGGATATGACAGGAGAAATGCTCCAGATGTAACAGACTGACCCTAACCCCCTGACACATAAACTACTGCAGCTTAAATACTGGAGGCTGAGACCAGAAGGGTCGGGAGACACTGTGGCCCCGTCTGACGATACCCCTGGACAGGGCCAAACAGGCAGGATATAACCCCACACACTTTGCCAAAGCACAGCCCCCACACCACTAGAGGGATATCTTCAACCACCAACTTACCATCCTGAGACAAGTATAGCCCACAAAGATCTCCCCCACTGCATAACCCAAGTTGGGGCGCCAACCCCGACAGGAGGATCACGACAGTGACTCAACCTACTCAAGTGACGCACGCCTACAAGGGACGGCATGGAAGAGCACCAGTAAGCCATTGACTCAGCTCCTGTAATAGTGTTAGAGGCAGAGAATCCCAGTGGCGAGAGGGGAACCGGCCAGGCAGAGACAGCAAGAGTGGTTCGTTGCTCCAGTGCCTTTCCGTTCATCTTCACACTTCTGGGCCAGTCTACACTCAATCATAGGACCTACTGAAGAGATGAGTCTTCAATAAAGACTTAAAGGTTGAGACCGAGTCTGCGTCTCTCACATGGATAGGCAGACATTCCATAAAAATGGAGCTCTATAGGAGAAAGCCCTGCCTCCGGCTGTTTGCTTAAAAATTCTAGGGACAGTAAGGAGGCCTGCGTCTTGTGACCGTAGCTTACGTGTAGGTATGTATGGCAGGACCAAATCGGGAAGAATCGGGAGGAGCAAGCCCATGTAATGCTTTGAAGGTTAGCAGTAAAACCTTGAAATCAGCCCTTGCCTTAACAGGAAGCCAGTGTAGAGAGGCTAGCACTGGAATAGTATGATAGTCAAGATTCTAGCAGCCGTGTTTAGCACTAACAGAAGTTTATTTACTGCTTTATCCGGGTAGCCGGAAAAAAGCATGGATGAATTTCTTTGCATCATTTTTTGGGCAAAGTTTCGGATTTTTGCAATGTTACGAAGATGGAAAAAAGCTGTCCTTGAAACAGTCTTGATATTTTCGTCAAAAGAGCGATCAGGGTCCAGAGTTACGCAGAGGACCGTCACAGTTTTATTTGAGATGACTGTACAACCATCAAGATTAATTCTCAGATTCAACAGAAGATCATTTTGTTTCTTGAGACCTAGAACAAGCATCTTTGTTTTGTCTGAGTTTAAAAGTACAACATTTGCCGCCATCCACTTCCTTATGTCTGAAACAGGCTTCCAGGGAGGGCAGTTTTTGGGCTTCACCATGTTTCATCAAAATGTACAGCTGTGTGTCATCTGCATAGCAGTGAAAGTTAACATTATGTTTCCAAATGACATCACCAGGAGGTAAAATATACAGTGAAAACAATAGTCGTCCTAAAACGGAGCCTTGAGGAACACCGAAATTTACAGTTGATTTGTCAGAGGACAAACCATCCACAGAGACAAACTGATATCTTTCTGACAGATAAGATCTAAACCAGGCCAGAACTTGTCTGTGTGTAGACAGATTTGGGTTTCCAATCTCTCCAAAAGAATGTGGTGATCGGTGGTATTAAAAGCAGCACTAAGGTCTAGGAGTACGAGGACAGATGCAGAGCCTCGGTCTGACTCCATTAAAATGTAATTTACCACCTTCACAAGTGCAGTCTCAGTGCTATGATGGGATCTAAAACCAGACTGAAGCATTTCATATACATTGTTTGTCTTCAGGAAGGCAGTGAGTTGCTGCCCAACAGCTTTTTCAAAAAAGTTTGAAAGGAATGGGAGATTTGATATAGGCTGACAGTTTAAAAATAGATATTTTCTGGGTCAAGGTTTGGCTTTTTCAAGAGAGGCTTTATTACTGCCATTTTTTTGTGAGTTTGGTACACATCCGGTGGATAGCGAGACGTTTATTATGTTAAACATTGGAGGGCCAAGCACAGGAAGCAGCTCTTTCAGTAGTTTAGTTGGAATAGGGTCCCGTATGCAGCTTGAAGGTTGAGGCCATGATTATTTTCATCAATGTGTCAAGAGATCTAGTAAACAATTTGAGAGTCTCCCTTGATCCTCAGAACAACTTTGCTTTGGAGGAATACGTCATTTGCTTTTGTGAGGTTTTCCACAAAGAAGTTAATGAATTTATCACTGCTGAAGTGAAAGCCATCCTCTCTTGTGGAATGCTGCTTTTTAGTTGATATTTCCACCTATTGTATCTCTGTGTTTTCAGGTCTATATTTCCAAGATGCATTAAGAGATCCTGGTGTGTGTGTGTGTGTGTGTGTCCACATTTGAGCAATTTCAGAGCTTACAATATTGGGTTACATGTAACCCCTTCCCCACCCCCCTCCAACCAGGCATTATTCTGCACATTTTGACTTTAGGGTGTGTCACAATATCTATCAATTTAAACTCTTTTGCAGTAAAAGAAAAAATCACAACCAGTCCATTTCATAAATGGGAGACATTTAGAGATATGAAAAATATGATTGTGTTTTGTTCTACCCCTGGTAGGAGTATCTCAGAAATGTGTCTGGCTTGCCACAAGCCTATTAGACTAGAGCGTGAATTTAGGTACTTTCCGCCCCTGTTGTAGTGGTTGATCTTGTGACGGTTGAGGTGAGAGAATAGATCATTGTAGGGACAATTTTTTTTCTACCTTTTTGTTGACAGGTTTTGACCGTGGTTTACTCATGTGATCCAGAAACACAGTACATAAAGAACGGGGTGTGTTGCAGTATGTGTGGGCCAGGTAAGGAAGAAAACATTAATTATTTGACATATCTGTACTCTTATCAGCCTTTTGAGTGAAACTGAGTCAATAAACCCTTGTTAGGATCTACACTCAATATTCATAATCCGCAAAACTATATTATCTTAACAGGCACCAAGATGTTATCCAGCCATAGCGGTTGTTTAGATCCACATTGTATGCCATGCCAAGAGGGTGAATACCAGCATGCATTCACAGACAAGAACCTCTGTAAACTGCAACCATACTGCGACCCAAGTAAGACTTTTGATGCTCTTTATGTGTTTGAAGACAAAGTATGTGTCCAAAATCAGATGTGTCATGCCCATAGGGGGCACAGGGGCAAGATTTGTACTGTAAAAAAAAAAAACATTGTTTCTCTGTAATGCTATTATCCACTTAGCAATTTGATGAAGTTGCCATTAGCTAGCCCAGATAGGTTCTCAATCCCGCAAACTCATAACTAGCTACCAAGAAGACATTTCAGGCTATCATTCAAGTTACAATAGCTTATCAGCTGGCATGCCTGCTGGCAAGGTTGGTAGACTTTAGAAAAGCAATCATGTACTGAATAAGACTCAGACCTTTAAATATTTTTACCCAGAGCTGCAAAGAAGCATATTTAATGTATTTGAAAAAGAACCTCCAGTCAGGAAGATACAGACAGCTGAAGAGGTATGCTTAGATATGCAGAAAAAGAGACCTATTTATTTCATAGAATTAATGATTATGGTTCTAGATTGCAGGGAAAAAAGCTGTTTCAGGTGTTTGAAAAATGCCCCCCCCCCCCCCCCTCCGGACCACCCCCCCTGCCATCCTCGCATACTTTCTGCCCCATCAGATTATTGGGGTGCATGACACCCCTGTCCGAAATGACACCCTTTTCCCTATTATTGCATTACTGCAGGCCCTGGTCAAAATAGTGCACTAAGGAATAGCATGCCATTTCAGATTCACGTAGGGCCTACTGTTTATCTGGCTTATCTGTTTGTAATAACGCAACACTTGTATCTCCTTCCTGCCACAGATAAAAACTTTGAGCACAGTACTAATAGGAACACGACAAGCCTCAGTCTATGCAAATGTAAGCCTGGATACCACTGTTCCAGTGAAGAGTGCCTGACATGTGTTCCACATACTAAATGCAGACCTGGAGAAGAGGTCAAATCCAAAGGTAGAAAAGACTCACTTTCCTCGTGCTATCAGCAACGATTGAGTTCTACGCTAGTGTGCCCTACTACGTGTTCAAACATGGCTTTTAAGTTTCTGTTTCTATTCTGTTATATTCTATTAAACTGCAAGAGTTAGGCTAAACTGTGTTCTTTTTGAGAATGTGGTCACTCGAACCGTATACTGTATATTTTCTCAGGTAACCCCATACATGACACGGTGTGTAAGGCCTGTCCTTTAAACATGTTCTCCAGTGACAGCTCTGCCGAGAGCAAGTGCAAGCTGTGGACAGTGTGAGTAGTTCGATCCTTGTACCATTAAAACAAATGTGATGTGTATGTTATCGAACTGTAGATGAAACCGCAGCCATCATACACATAATAATGTTGGTTTGTTTGATCCCAAATGATGTTTTCAGATGTACGTCTGAATTCAAAACTGAAGCCGAAGGGACAGCCACCTCAGACACGGTCTGTGGTAAGTACTATACAGGGTCTATTGAATGCAACACACATTTACACATATCACAACGTTTCCATTCTACCATACTGAATTGGGGAACTATAAAATATATTCCTTTATTGTCAGTTGACCATCACTTTCTCACAGTAACTCGTTCACTTGAATTGGGCTACATAGTAGGAGTGGCCTGTTTATCCTGGTTTCAAAATCAGACAGCTTAAGCCGAAAGTTGTGGTGGGGCTGTGCGGGAGTGTTTTCTCAGTATTACAGTAGCCTGTAGTAGGGCGGCCAACAATAGCCTGTAGTAGGGAGTCTAATACTAGCCTGTAGTAGGGCGGCCAACAGTAGCCTGTAGTAGGGCGGCCAACAGTAGCCTGTAGTAGGGCAAGTAACAGTAGCCTATAGTAGGGCAAGTAACAGTAGCCTGTAGTAGGGCAAGTAACAGTAGCCTGTAGTAGGGCAAGTAACAGTAGCCTGTAATAGGGCAAGTAACAGTAGCCTGTAGTAGGGCAAGTAACAGTAGCCTGTAGTAGGGCAAGTAACAGTAGCCTGTAGTAGGGCAAGTAACAGTAGCCTGTAGTAGGGCAAGTAACAGTAGCCTGTAGTAGGGCGGCCAACAGTAGCCTGTAGTAGGGCAAGTAACAGTAGCCTGTAGTAGGGCAAGTAACAGTAGCCTGTAGTAGGGCAAGTAACAGTAGCCTGTAGTAGGGCAAGTAACAGTAGCCTATAGCCTGCAGTAGGGTGGCCAACAGTAGCCTATAGCCTGCAGTAGGGTGGCCAACAGTAGCCTATAGCCTGCAGTAGGGACGCTAACAGTAGCCTGTGTAGTACCTCTGTCGACACTAGTCTAAGGGACACATAGGCTGTAGGCTATGGTTGGTTGGTTAACAATAGTTGGTTGAATTGTTTGTAATATTGTTTTGATTTACTTTACAGTGCCAGTACCCAATTCCTATGAAACAATAATCACAATTGTAATGGCCTTTCTAGCTGCAGTGGTTTTGGGTGTTGTCCTGTGCAAATTCAGAGGTATTTAACACTAATTGTATTATGTTATTTGAGTGATATCTTTACGTTGGAATCTTTGAGTAATCATATTTTTATTTTGTTCTAGGTCAACTCGGAGAGGCCTGCAAGAAAGCAAATGTACGTTCTCTATATACCTTTAGTACCAGCCGTGACAGTAATGCTGCTATTCTGTTATATTTAGATGCTAACTCACAGATGCATTGTGTCACTCACCGTAGGAATCCTGTATGGACTTTAATCTTAAGAGGGGAACTAAGAGGGCTACAGCAGATGGAAAAGCAGAAGAGGGAAACGCAGGACCTGAAGAGGGGAGGGAACAACTTCAACCTATAATCCAAATTGAAGAGCCACCATCAACACCATACCCATCATTGCCAGGTCCTCAAATACCAGAGGAGGTTGAAGCTAAAGACATGTCTGAAAATGGACAATTGGTGGTGCAGGAGGAGGGTAAATCTCACCATGTTTCTGTTTCTGATACGCAAAGTGTATTTTATGAATAGCTATAGATCATATGACCACCTGGCTTCACCTATTGCTTAACATGACAAACAACAACCAGGTTGTGCATTAATTAATACAGTAGCGGTGTGTGGGTAAAATCACTGGGGAAGCCAAGCCAGGAAAAAAGGTCATACTACAACCTATGTTGTGATAATTGCGTTGTTTGCTCTATACCCATTAGTTCATACACCACCGTGATATACAATAAGACGGTGACAACAAGAAGACAACAGTCACACAGTGGTGGAATAAATTCCGCGACACATACGTTTTCGTTTCATCACAAGACCGAAGAGCTACATCTGACCCGTTGAAGTCCACAAAGCATATTGCATGTAACAAACAGTTGTGTTACCTACAGCATGGTCAATAAAGTTTTATGTATCTGACAGTTACTAAAGAGCTACTGAATTAGAACCACAGAATTACCTCAAGTCACTACAAAGACAACATGAACACTGTCCCCGCTATTCCAGCACCATTTCAACTTAAAACATTTAAACATCATCAATCAAGGCTATATATGCTTAGTTTAATACACTGAAAACAAACTTAAAAATACCATAAACATTTTAGTCCAATCAATGTTGCTAAATATAATTCTGGCTGTGTGCGTGTGTGTGTGCGCAAGTGGGAAAAAAAGAAAGTTCACTCACCCTAATTGTAGATTAGTTGAACGCCAATGCCATCCTCCTCTCTTTTATGTTGGCAAAACGTTCTATGGCTTTGTCATATAGTATGCTTTTAGTTTTTATTTTCATAGGCTACCTAGATAAAAAGCTTGCTATCCTAACTTCCTCACATGGGCAACAATGATTGATATGGTTGAATGTTCTGTATATTGTAAATTGTTGTAAAAAGTATTGGTTGCTGTATTCTGTTATAGAAGATGTTCATAAGCACACTAGAGAATGGCTTTTTTATTATGTCGTTCTGTTTTAATTACTCTCCTTTGCATTAAACTATCAAAAATAAATGCTACTGAGTTGTTCATAAGTACAATGCCCATTCAAATTTGAAATGTCTGTTTTGTTTTTTTATTAAAAATCAAGAGACTATTTTTTTGTGTGTCTCAATTTTAGTTACATTTATAAAGTATAGATTATAATATTGTTGGAGCACACAGTACCTGGCCTTTTCTTTTACAGTACTTTTACATTTGTGGGTCAGTAGCAGGTACTCAGGTTTTCCACAAGGGGGGGGTAGTGCTTCACTAGAACCGTGAGATTAGAGCATCAGGGGGTGGACTTCACCCTCTGGTGGCTCTCAGTGGTGGAAAAAATACCCAATTGTCATACTTGAATAAAAGTAAAGATACCGTAATAGAATATGACTCAAGAAAAAATGAGGGTTACCAATTAAAATACTACTTGAGTTAAAAGTCTAAAAGTGTTTGGGTTTTAAATATACTTAAATAACAAAAGTAAATGTAATTGCAAAAATATAGAGCCTCCCAAGTCGTGCAGCAGTCTAAGACGGGCTGTGTCACAGCCGGCCGCGACCGAGTGACCCATGAGGCAGCACACAATTGGCCCGTTGCGCTCAGTGCAGCTTGGCAGGGTCGTGTTTCGGAGGACGCATGGCTCTCAACCTTCGCTTCTCCCGAGTCTGTACAGAAGTTGCAGCGATGGGACAAGACTGTAACTACCAATTGGATATCACGAAAAGGGGTAAAAAGTACAAAGATAAGTAAAAATATAGATCATTCCAAATTCCTTATATTAAGCAAACCAGAAGGCACCATTTTCTTGTTTTTTTTTTACATTTTATGGATAGCCAGGGGCTCACATCATTTTCAAACAAAGCGTTTGTGTTTAGTGAGTCAGAGGCAGTAGGGATGACCAGGAATGTTCTCTTGTTAAGTGCGTGAATTGGACCATTTTCCTGTCCTGCTAAGTGTGTGAAATCTGGGTATCAGGGAGCATTTCAGGCTTCTTTCCTCTTAGGTGTTTTCTCATTATCCCCGGATAAGTGCAGTTTACATGCATGGAAACCTGGGTGATTGGCAAGGAAGTTTTTCTAGTCTTTCACCCCCCACTCATCTCCCTCTTAACTGGCTCTCACCCATCAGATCCTGTAGGTATGATCTCCTGTTGTCTGATTATGTCCATTTCTCTCCCACACACACACACACACACACACACACACACACACACACACACACACACACACACACACACACACACACACACACACACACACACACACACACAAACACACACACACACACACACACACACAAACACACACACAATGTCTCTCTCCATGTGGAGGTTTGGAGATGCAGAAAACTGAACTGGTTTTGGTTAGCAGGGGAGGCCTGATCCCCCTTTTGGACTCTTCAAGTTGCATTGTAGGATCAATCTGTTTCTGCTCATCTGCAGTTCTACTGTGTTCCGGTTTGAAACGGTATTATTCAACTCTTGTCTGAATTTGGATAACGACACCCATGCCGTTTCCTTGTTTGGGCTATGTTCCATCAAATTGTTAGTGTGACTATCACCCTGCATGGCCCAACAATGAGATAACCAATTACTTTATTAATGAATTGAAATAATTTTAACTGATTAAAGAATGATTTCAGTCAGTGAACATGTCACCATGGGCCATGATTAATTTTCATCCTTGTTGTTATTCAACAATATTTATCCTGCATTGATTGAGGTTTAGATAACAAATATTTCATTTGCATATCAATCAGATCTGTTAAATCTTTACAGTCAGGTATTAAGCTATATTTTGGGATAAAAATCGTAATAAACTACTAGAATAAGTTTGGAAAGTTAAATATAAAACATGACAAATCTGATTGTGGCCTTGCCAGACCTTGCCCCAAAAAACAGTTAGAACTGGTGAATGATCAACACATGACAATTCCATTTCATATTTTGAGGGATTTTATTTTACCAAAATAAATGTTAATGATAAGACAAATGAAATTAGAATGTACAGATGATTCATGCAAATACATCTACACGTATGTACACAAAACATAACTCTGTAAGAGTCTTCGGTCTTACAAGAAGCCAAACAGCATATAGGCCTGCCCAGCATTTTCCATAGTATGCGTGTAGGCTCCCACATAAAAATAAAAAAATAAGCCTGTTCCAATCTCTGGAGTTTGGCATTTTAAAGTGCAAAAGATGTAAACATGTGTTTTTTGGTAATTTAAAACTGTAAATGCTTCGTTAAAGAATATCGTGAGCAGTATATCTGGGAATATACAGTCCATTCCTTGATGCCCATTCTGACCAGAATTTGCCCATTTCAGTGCTCCTGGGATGACACGCATTGTCCTGGTGGGGCTTTTTCACCGTTTCCGAGGTAGCGGTTTCTGCCAAAGACCATATTTTGGGCTTTTGACACTCAGCGTTGTCCTTACATCCTAGACGAGATGGGGATGATGTGCGTTTGGTGTAACTCTTTTCGACATAATTTTCCCCGTGAGCACGCGTGCTGTCTCTATGGTCATCGCTTGATTGTTTCTCCAGGCGTGCATCCACCAACTCTGGCGTTGAGTTGTCCACTCTATGTCCAATATCCTCCACCACCTTCTCATCGACGGTTTGAAGATCTATTTCGTCTTCATCGACCAATGCGCTTTTCTGCAGAGTGACATCACTCTTCTCCTCGTCGCTTTCGCCCTCATCCTCGTCAGATTTCCCCTTGAACGCCCAGCTCACCCTATTCTCCTTCTTCAGCCGTCGCCTGGCGTTGGCAAACCAAGTTGACACCTGCGTGAGGCTCATTTTGGTTACGATGGCAAGCATGATCTTCTCGCCCTTTGTAGGATATGGGTTCTTGAGATGCTCGTTCAACCAGGCCTTGAGCGCGCTGGTGCTTTCCCGGCTAGCCACCTTGGCGACTCTGCTTGGGTCATCAGATGCGCCTGGTCGATATTGCGGGTAGAACGGCCCTCCTCGGCCGAGAAGCGCTTCATAATACGGAGAGACAGTCTTCAGGTCGAATGAGTTGTTCTGAAAACACAGGGGAGAGTTGCAACGTTTAAACGTCTGCATAACCGACCACACTGATTTGTCAAGTGCGTAATTACGCATTTCATTTTATTGGCGAGAAAGGCAAGCATCAAGCACAGTTATACGTTGTATCTTTTGTATTCAGATTACAAAATGTAATGAATTACCCATTAGAAGCATAGGCTATTCTCAAGTAACTTACCATGTGCGCAATGTGTCCGTAGTGTGGATAGGGGATGAAGTTGTATCCCTGTAGTCCTGAACATGTCAAAGGTACCCCAGTCGTCGCAGCAAGATGAGGGGCTTGTTGCTGTCGTACCCTGGGTTGACATCCCAAACCCGGTATCTGATATCCAGGGAGCATGTTGATGTTTCTTTCAAAGAAGAAGTTGCCAAATCCAATTTGTGACGCAGGCATCCTTACGTCCTGACTATCAGATTTTGAATGACAGTATGTGCACCCTCGCGAACTTTTAATATACCCCTGTGCAGTCATGGGCGTTCCTTAGCCGCGGCGACTGACGGGTTGAAAAGACTCGCTTTCACTCGGACCAAATCCCATCAAAGGAGAACTCCGCTGTTCCTTTTAACAGTTTCTTAAAGGCGCTAAATAGCCTACGTGATACTTATCTCGAACCAAGCATTTCTATGGTGAGAGACGAATAATTAAACCTAATTTGAAATTCACAATTTTATTCTGATGCGTAGGATATAGAGATCTAGCTAACTATTTCTAATAATTGACTTACTATTTTTTTGTCACAACATGATCGGGAACCTTAATAATGGAACAATTCCAAACTATTAATTTATGGGTCACCTGAAATTAGCCAAAATTCCACCTTTTATTTAACGCTCAACAAATCGTAATCATTTCACCTTTACTTACCCCAACATTTAAAAAATCCAACAAAATTAAGTGTTTTACAGGAAAAGAATAAACACATTTTTCCAAAAAAGAATGAAACTCTTTTAAACTCAAACTCAAGTTTCCCATCAAATTTGATAATAAAATAAATAAATACAATTACTTGAATAAGATTAACACCAGGCAGACCTATCTTGGCAGACCTGTAGCCTATCTTGTCTGACGATCAGACCTCTGTTGGAAATTGACTTATGAACATATAGCTGTGAATTTAATTAGTTGCCCAGCCAACTTAATTAGTCTAATGATGTTAACAGATTTTCAGGTTTCTTTCCATGACCATTGACTGAAACTCTAATGCCTTTAATATATTGTTATTTGGATTTGTCTGAGGTTTCATCTAATATTTGTAACTTGAATTAAGCTATGGATTTGTGTAGCCTATACTAAATGTCCCTCAACATCTGAAACGGAAAAATGTAGGCTTTATGCAGATATTCCACAAGTATATCTTAAACTAGTAAATTAATATCAAATCGGGAAACATCTCACATATTTAGTTAGATACCAATTTACTTGATTTACTATTCCTAATTAACAAATGTAGGCTTAATCTTTGGGTGCCAATTGGTCAATGGGTTTACCTGCCTCAGAAGTTTTTTTGTTAATTTATTCTGATTGAACCATAACAGACCTCCCTTTGCATGTCGGAGAGTTTTGTTGTGGCTTCAGCATGTCGTTTCAACGGGGCTAATTAAAAGTGGTTAAGTGAAACAGGTGTTGACTAATGTATATGATAATTATGAGATAACAAATGGTGATGTGGGAAGGTCGAATGGTTGTTAAAGATACGAGAAGATACGAGAAGAAGAAGGGTTCTTATTCCACTCTGCCCTTTCATGTTCTCCAAAAGGACATCAGTTAAAGGATACGTTTTTACAGAATTTGTGCGCACTATAGGTATTTCTGGTTCATTTCTAAAAGGGTGAATTGTTAAATATAAGTATCAACATGTCAGAGAATAACTTTTAGCCATGTTTGCATAAAGGTGTAAAAAAAAAAGAAGTTATAAATATATATATATATATAACAACGCATAGCTTCTATTTATTTGTTTTAAAAAATTATGTTATTGAAGTATGATACATTTATAACAGAAGACTAGCATCTGCTATTCATCTGTTATTAGCAGAATTCATGAAGTAAATCATCTTGATTTAAATGTTCATATTATGCTGAACATTGAGGTTATTCAAAAGACTATTTCCACAGATGGTTTGTTTCTGTCTGTGTGTGTGCGTGTGTGTGTGTGTGTGTGTGTGTGTGTGTGTGTGTGTGTGTGTGTGTGTGTGTGTGTGTGTGTGTGTGTGTGTGTGTGTGTGTGTGTGGCATTAGGTAGATGGAAAGGGATAAACAATTGGAAGAAATACAGGGGAGAGGGGGTATTTGGGCGAGGTCCCTCAGGCCTAGAGCAAATTTGTTCAACTGGTACAATGAGTTGACTGGAGAGCAATGAGTCAAAGGCTTAAACAATGCCATCAGTATGTCTTAAAACACAAACAGCTCAGGGCAATTGCTTTTGTCTGACTTGTAGACTGTCCTTTCAATTCTTTTCCTCTTTCGCATGTCGGCGACAATGCAGGTGTTGGTCTTGTTCTGACAGGTTGCATATGTACTGTTTGCTCTCAGGATGTCCCTCGTTTGCCCAGAGTGGCCAAATGGAGGAGGACTGTCCTCAGTTCCCTGTGAGATTCAGTATACAAGATAAAATTAATGATAGTGTCTTGTGAGTGTTATATGGCCAGCACATGCACGACTTGGCTGGTCTTAAGGTGAATGGAAAAGTTTCCTCCGGGAAAACTCCCTTTTAGACAAGACAAGCAGGCCCGCTTTAGTCCATCATAGATGGAATCGACTGGAAGCCTCAATGATGCCTTTCATTTCCCACTCTCGTACATACAGTATCCTATATAACTGTGCCAATTAACCGTGGGCCTCTGATTAAGTCCAGGAGAAGAGCCATGCAGGACAACATTTCAAGCCCCTTTCTCTAGTGGAACTCTCAATTATGCTTTTAATTTCCCATTCTCATACTGTACTCTATATCTGTGCCCCCCCCCCCCCTATAGTCTAACAGTGGGCCTCTGATTGATGAGAAGATCCAGGATCATGACAACAGCGTGAGTCCTTAATGAGCTACTAACAACAATGGGCTTAGTTGTGACTTCAATTACTGGTCATCACCTGCCGCTGAGCTGACACAACAAAAGGCCTAAGTAAGGCATGTCAATAGAATAGCTCACGAGAAGGTGCGAACAACACAACAAAAGCTTAAAGGGAATCTACAGAGTATTCAACACCTAGTCCTTGTTCGTTAAAAAAAAAACACAACCAGATACCTGTACTTTTCCTAACAGGGAAAGTGGTAAGCAGAGAGTACATCTGGATATTTGGCATAAAGAGGGAATGGAACGCATTTCTAAAATGCTTATTTGAATATAATTTACCCAAATACAGAACTAATCACTACCAATGTAACATAAACATAGGAGGCAAGATACACTACCTCTTTAAATCTGACTCAGTGAAACAAGTCAATGTATCAACCTGCTCATTCCCTTAACATTCCATTCCATTTCCAGGAAATTAAGTGAATGTCAACTCATGACATGGAAAAATCCTCATATAACAAATCCCATTCTTCCCAGGTCATGTGATTTAGAGGGACACAACCCCAAATGGAGAAATGTAAGAAAAGTGTACATTTTATCAAGCTCTCCCACCCACTCCTCAGCTATCAACCCCTCCCCTCCCTTCAGACCCTCATCCCTCCTACCTCTTTGTCCTTTGTCATTACTCTTATCAGCTACACTCTATCATTCTTTTTATAGAGAAGTGGCGCTAAAACCGCTTGCAAATGTAAGTATGTCTTTGTTAGTGTCTCAGCGGTAGGCTGGTGTCCCGCCCCTCTGCTCCCTCCTGGGTGTGCTCTGATTGACGGCCCTCTGCTGGGTGAGGGACAGGCCGTGTTCGTTAGGCTGTGACGGACAGGCCAACAGCTGGGGAACTGAATGACTGCTGGTGGAGCTGGTGACTGCTGCGTTGGACGTTGGAGGACACTGGCCCGCTCCACCACCACCACCCCTGTGGGGCCTCACTGGGCCCCTAGGACCCCCAGCCTGCCCAGCAAGTGTAGTTCCCCGGCAGGCTTGCTGTGCCAGAGCAGCTCGTTAGCTGTTAACTGGCAACGCCCTGCCTCTCCTCCCCAGTGACAGGGGGACTCAGCATGGTATGTTGGTCCAGGTGGCCCCCAACACACATCGGCAAGTCAACATGCCCTGCTGCCCAGGAGAGTACATAATTCATTCATTGAAGTCAGAAATAGCACTGTAGACACTGAATAACATATTATAGACAAATTGGTTATAGTGAACTCCCACAGACAGACATATAGTATCTACTACTATATTACAGTAGCTACAGCGGAACATGTGACATGGGAGTACTTTTTTCTACATGCTGCAATGTTTCCAATTATTATTACTGGAAAATAACCATCCACAATAAGAGAGGGATTAAACGTAATGCTAATGCACACTGTAGCAAATAATTCCACTGCTACTCGTGGTGCCATGTATGTATGCTTGTTTTGTTAAAGAGTTATGGAGGTAGGGGAAGAAAGCAACTCCTAAAATGTAACAAACTTAAGTTCACAGCCAGCATCTAATGAGCTTGTGGGGCATCTGTGACGTGACATCTACATTTCTGCCCATTTGTAAAACAAAGGCTACAAGGAAGCCGGGGGCACTGGTTCTCTGTGTTTCAACCCTTATAACAATGAAAAGCAGGCGCTGGTGGGAGGCAGTGCCCTCATGGAAATGAGCAACCAAACCAACAATGTGTCTCCTAATCTCCTCAGAGAGAGGAATCAGTTACACAGCAGTCTGCACCCCTCAATGCTTTTCATTAGAACCAGCGTGCTATTGAAACACTACCCCCCCCCATCCCAACCCCCTTAATGTGTAGCCACGGGCTCTCCTCACACATGGGCCAGATACAAGGTAGCCCCTCCAGCAGTGGGGGGGGGGGGGGGGGGGGGGGGGGGATCTAGACAGTGGGACAGGGGGTTAGTATTGGGGAGCTAGGCCTCAAAGCATGGGATTAGAGTTAATGTGCCCTCCCTGGGTTATAATCTCTTCAGAGAGGGACTTTGTTTGAGGGCTTGAGGGCAGTAAAATAAGTATCTATTACAGAAACCCCCCTCCTATCCCACACTCCAACAGCCTCCCCCTCTTCAAAAAATGAAGCACAAAAACACTTGCCTCTGTTCCCCCATGTCTTCTGATATCCAAAAGCAAGTGCTGCTGCCCTTTTCAGCTAATCTGGAGTTAAGGGCTAAAGCCGTATGGAGAGTAACCGCGACACATATTTACTCCATCTGTAGCCTGCAAAGTGAGGAGGTTGATGTAGATCAAAGGAGGCTTAGAAAAGAAGTGAGGATATCACCATGAAAAGAAGAAGAAAAAAAATAGCGTTCTCACAAGTTTCATTTCTTGTTGTTGGGGAGTCATAATGTGAGAGCTGAACTACGGGGTCCAAAGCTGAGGATTTAATGAAATGTAATCTTGTTAGTATACCAGTGTATAAAGAAAAATCTTGATATTATTATCCATCGACTAAATCTTAAGACCATCCCAACCACAGGAGGCTGCTGAGAGGGAGGACAGCTCATATTCATGGCCTTGACAGAGCCAATGGAATGGCATCAAAGCACACATGGAAACCATGTGTTTGATACCATTGCACTGATTCCGCTTCAGCCATTACCACGAGCCCGTCCTCCCCAATTAAGGCACCACCAACCTCCTGTGATCCAACAGCTGATATGAAGTGCCCATTTAACCAAGTTTAACTTGGTAGAACTCCACCTACTGTGACTCTCATAAAGATTAAAAAGTGAACACAAAATTAGAAGCACAGCATAGCACTTTAATATCAAAATATCTCAGATATAAATAATGTGCAAAACAAAACAAGCTTGAAGAGGCAGGTTCAAATTGAGGCAATACAAACAACTTGAGGAAAAACATGATGCAAAGCCATGGCACATCAACTAACTTGTTTCCCAATTGAATAAGACACTTAATTATGAACTGACTATTCTATGCCAGTACTCTGGTATTGTTTTGTCTTTCAATAGAATACAAGGTGAAATACAAATAGATTACAAGGTGAAATACAAATAGAATACAACGTGAAATACAAATAGAATACAACGTGAAATACAAATAGAATACAACGTGAAATACAAATAGAATACAACGTGAAATACAAATAGAATACAACGTGAAATACAAATAGAATACAACGTGAAATACAAATAGAATACAACGTGAAATACAAATAGAATACAAGGTGAAATACAAATAGAATACAACGTAAAATACAAATAGAATACAACGTGAAATACAAATAGAATACAAGGTGAAATACAAATAGAATACAAGGTGAAATACAAATAGAATACAACGTAAAATACAAATAGAATACAACGTGAAATACAAATAGAATACAAGGTGAAATACAAATAGATTACAAGGTGAAATACAAATAGATTACAAGGTGAAATACAAATAGAATACAAGGTGAAATACAAATAGAATACAAGGTGAAATACAAATAGATTACAAGGTGAAATACAAATAGAATACAAGGTGAAATACAAATAGAATACAAGGTGAAATACAAAATAGAATACAAGGTGAAATACAAATAGAATACAAGGTGAAATACAAATAGAATACAAGGTGAAATACAAATAGAATACAAGGTGAAATACAAATAGAATACAAGGTGAAATACAAATAGAATACAAGGTGAAATACAAATAGAATACAAGGTGAAATACAAATAGAATACAAGGTGAAATACAAATAGAATACAACGTAAAATACAAATAGAATACAACGTGAAATACAAATAGAATACAAGGTGAAATACAAATAGATTACAAGGTGAAATACAAATAGATTACAAGGTGAAATACAAATAGAATACAAGGTGAAATACAAATAGAATACAAGGTGAAATACAAATAGATTACAAGGTGAAATACAAATAGAATACAAGGTGAAATACAAATAGAATACAAGGTGAAATACAAATAGAATACAAGGTGAAATACAAATAGAATACAAGGTGAAATACAAATAGAATACAAGGTGAAATACAAATAGAATACAAGGTGAAATACAAATAGAATACAAGGTGAAATACAAATAGAATACAACGTAAAATACAAATAGAATACAAGGTGAAATACAAATAGAATACAAGGTGAAATACAAATAGAATACAACGTAAAATACAAATAGAATACAAGGTGAAATACAAATAGAATACAACGTAAAATACAAATAGAATACAACGTGAAATACAAATAGAATACAACGTGAAATACAAATAGAATACAACGTGAAATACAAATAGAATACAACGTGAAATACAAATAGAATACAACGTAAAATACAAATAGAATACAACGTGAAATACAATTAGAATACAACGTGAAATACAAATAGAATACAACGTGAAATACAATTAGAATACAACGTGAAATACAAATAGAATACAACGTGAAATACAAATAGAATACAACGTGAAATACAGAGGGTGAACCAATAGAAAATAGTGTCCCTCGTTTTGTCCTTCAATAGAAATACAATGAGAAATACAGAGGGTGAACCAATAGAAAATAGTGTCCCTTATGACAAATCAACCAACTGACAATGTAATAGTGCGATCATCAACATGTAAACGTGGCACTTCAAATCTGGAACGTCAGATCGGCTTGGAAACTACACATTTGGGCACGGTCTTCACTAAACATGGTGTGGGGAAAAAGGCAAGTGAAATTCAAAATACACACTAAATTGAAAGAGCAAGAAAACAAATGCAGCATGCAAAATAGCTCCGTATGTAATGTCACATTTTGTCTCACTAGAATCAAATTCTACTTTTAAAATGGAATTAAATTATAATCAAATAATTTTGGGAGATTGCTACAATACAATCAAGGTAGTAAACAACAAACTAAACAACTCAATAGTTACAGCTCCCTACAACATAAACGCATACAGAATAAATACTATAAAAGCATACATTACAATTCAAATAAACACACAGTGACTGAACATGTTTTGTGATGTAATTTCTGTGATGCCATTGAATGCGGGACATTTGGCTTAGCTTCTTCCTTAGCGTGAGAATTTCCTGGGTCTGAATGCGGGGACCATGAGTTGATGGGGTGCTAGTGCCACCCTCTCATTTACAGGGGCTAGCTCCTCCGCTGAGCCCCACTTCTTCTTGGACTGGAACAACGAGACCAACTTCCTGTTCCTACTGTGGTCTCTGGCCTGGAACTCAGGGAATTCTGAACAAAATACAGACCACCATATAATACATTCTATGTAAGGCTGAAACGGTAATACATTCTATGTAAGGCTGAAACGGCAATACATTCTATGTAAGGCTGAAAGGGTAATACATTCTATGTAAGGCTGAAAGGGTAATACATTCTATGTAAGGCTGAAACGGTAATACATTCTATGTAAGGCTGAAACGGTAATACATTCTATGCAAGGCTGAAACGGTAATACATTCTATGCAAGGCTGAAACGGTAATACATTCTATGCAAGGCTGAAACGGTAATACATTCTATGCAAGGCTGAAACCTAACGGTAATGATGACCTTTTTTGGGCTCTGTTTTGATCTTAGTAACAATGACAATGTTATTCTGCATCAGACCGGGGAGGGAAATATTGTGGTCTTTTATCATTTCTTGCGTTTAGACAACATTTCAGAGACGTCAGAGAGTCAAAAACAAAATAGTAAGAGACACTCACGTGTCTCCTCTGGAGCTGCTCGGTCGTCCTCTGTAGGCTCCGTGATGTTCAGGTACTGGCAGGCAAGATGGCCGCTGTAGTCCCGCAGATTCTTCTTCGCACCTGAGAGGAAAGGAAGAACATGTCAAACAATGACTATAAGAAAACATGTAGCTGGAAAAAGGCAATCAATGGCAGAAAGAGAATAGATTACCTGTTGCACTGATTCCACACCCCAAAATGTAAAAAAGCACGTGGGTTAACTTTCCCTGTATTTACCGTATTTTCCAATGAGCAGCTCCAAAATGTGTCGATGGCCATGCAATGCCGCAATATGCAGGGGTGTATAGCCCTGCAAAACAAAAAGTGGAAAATTATGCAAATGTATTCCCCACCAAAGACATAGGGGTATAATGCTAATTGTATAACCATTTTTTTCAAGAACAAAACAGGCTGTCCAATACAACTATTTGAACATAACCTCTGACATCCACTGTGTGCAGAGTTCAAGGTTTAACCCTGGACAAATGTACAAGGCGTTTTAAGACCTACCCCCTAGAGTTTCCCATGGCCCCAACACAGCCAATGAAAACATGAAAGGAGAGAATATACAAATTACCAGAGGTTATGGCAACACAACATAATGACCACATACATAATTGGCTAGTTATTCTCAGAAAATTGCCATAGTTGTGAGTTTGGCACGGTAATACATTTACACAATTGACATGATTTATTAGTAGACACTCTGTGGGCGTGTTTTAAGAATAGTAAACTAACAAATATTTGACTGACTAGGGACATTCTGTTAGTCCCCACAAGGTAAAATGCTATTTGTAGGGAGTTAAGGTTAGAATTAGGTTTAGGGTTAGGAGCTATGGTTAGGTTTAGGGTTAAGGTTAGGGTAAGGGTTAGAGTGTAGGGAAAATAGGATTTTGAATTATGTATCCCCACAAGGTTAGTTCTACAGGAATGTGTGTGTGTGTGTGTGTGTGTGTGTGTGTTTTTTGACTGCTGTATTGAATTTGCACAGCTGGATCTTCACAGGAACCATTAAGATGCAACATTATATCACCAACACCACAGAAAACAGAAAACAAGATAACCTGGCCGCAACCCATAGGCTCATTACCTTGGTAACAAATCTGCCTGGCCGGTCTCCAAATATACAAACACTGATCACTTCCTGCGTATGATATACTGTACTGAAAGAGGAGGTACTCACATGCTGAAAGAAAATTTAAAAAAAAAAACAGTAGTAATGTTATTACTACGGTTCGACAATATTTTATAGCATTCCATTCCAATAGCATAAGAAATTACATTGCAGAACACAATACAGCCCATATTCACACAAAAACAAGAGCAAACTCACAGATTTAGTGTTCACATCAGCTCCTGCGTTAACCATCATGGTAGCCATGTCCTCCTTGCCGTGTTTGGCTGCCCAGTGAAGAGCTGTCTGTGTCCAGAACAAGGAGAGGGAAATGTGAGCCATTCACAAAATACAGCCGTTTGAACCAAACTATTTCCCTATACAGAACAAAAGCACTTTACTGCAACACCGACACAGGAGTTGCCCTATTTATGTATACAAAGATACTTGTATTGACATATACACAGAGACTTGTATTGAATTGACATGCACACAGATCATTGTATTGATGTACACACAAATCAAATTGTATTGGTTGCATACACATGTTTAGCAGATGTTATTGCGGGTGTAGCGAAGCGCTTGTATTGTATTGACATATACACAGATACTTGTAGATACATTCCCAGTAGTGGTTAGTCAGTAGATAGTAATTGGCATACCATCATTACTCCTCTACCAAGTGGTTTCAACAGTGTGGATCAGATGAGAGTTCTGATAGGCTGGCTGAAGCGGTGGGCCAGCTGTGCACAGGAGTAGTGGAGAGATGGAGGGAGAGGTAGAGGGAGGGACGAAGGGATGGTTTCCTGCCATCTAACAGAGCCTAATTACAAAACAACACTGCACTGTGCCCACACCAGGGGGGGGGGGGCAGCCGCCTGTCACAGGGAGGAAGATTGATGATGTTGGTGTGACCCTCAGAGGGGAGCGAGGGAGACCCACCCAGGAATTGCCCCACTGTCAGCACTCAGCCATCAGAAAGACAAGGCTAGGGCCCCACCACGCTGTGTGTCCCCCGCGCGCACACACACACACACACACACACACACACACACACACACACACACACACACACACACACACACACACACACACACACACACACACACACACACACACACACACACACACACACACACACACACACACGCGCTCAGAGACAACATGCAGACAATTGCCCACAATTTCACCTGCTGAATCGCCCGTAATTACACAGCCTGAAGTGCTCAGAGACCCATTGACAAGAGTAACACAGTTGATCACAGCAGCGGCACTATGTCAGAAAGTTGTATGTGGTTTGCGTGGGACTTATTCTTGAGTGTGCAGAGCTTGGCTGCAAATGTCAGCCTCTGAACCACAATGTCTATGTTTCTCAGTCTGACTCCAGACATGGAACAGGGAGAGCAGAACATAGGTTACCTATGTCAATCAAGACTAGTAAAGGTATTCCTTTACTAGAGTTGGTTAGGCAGCTGGAGCTCACCAACTATGAACATCCTTGCCTTAAATGGCATTTCTTCATCTCCTGAATTACACGCTACTACATCAGGAACTTGGTGAACTATATCACAACCTCGATATTAGGACTCAGAGCAGTTGGGGGGGGGGTGCACCTCTAGATATCCAAAACCAGTCTGGGACACAGATTGTGATAGATGAAGTCTGGCTCTGAGTATCTCCATCTCTGTTGCCCGCCCTGTCACACGCCGAAGACGGATTGGTCGGCTGGGCCGTTTGAGTGGCAGCTTGGCGGGTCTCCTAGTGAGCGGGAGTGATGGACGAGATGGGACAGGATGTGGCGTTATCCCCTCCTCGTGCCTCTCGTTCCTGTCCCAGCCCGCTGGGGCCACCTCCCGCGTTCCTGCCTGACTGATGACACACTCAGTGTGTGTGTGTGTGGGTGGGTGGGTGGGTGGGTGTCATGCACCCAACATGGGAGTTAGTAGTGTCCAAAGGGACAAGGGTTGATCAAGAGGAAACATTGGACAAAATGACCTATGGCCTGTGACACTTTCCTGTTCATAGTAAGACCACTGAGGAGTGATGGGAGAATGATTTACTTACAAACTGCAGGGTCAGAGGAAGTACGTCACAGTCCAGCACGGCAGAAGAGGGGAGCACATGTCATGTGTAGAGGATGAAAAGGACAGAGATCAGGAAGGCATAGGCTATGTTAGATGGGGTTAACATATGTGGGTCTTTGAATTAGCCATTCCCTGTCAATGACAGTTGAGGAGGAGAGTGTAGCTACACAATCTATCTGCTATTGGGAAGGTCAAAGTTTATGAGTGGTCTAAACTTTGTCTGATGGAGACAGAACTAGTCCACAAACGGCACCCAGACCTCAACTTCAGGCCCTAGGTAAGAGTGACTTCACCGCCGAACGGTGACGGTGGGGGCATCAAAGCCGCCCGAGGGAGATTTAGCTCCTTCCCGGGGACATGGCCAACACTGTTCTTCAATTAATCCCAGCCTGCTCTATAACTTTCAGATTATCTTTAAGTGGTTGAAGTCTTTGTGGTGCATTAAGAGTCTCTCTCTAATCCCCGCTCCCATCTCCCTGCACTTCAATGGCGACCCTGGTATCTTGTCTGGGTGGGGATGCTGATGGCAGGGGCTTAGGGATAGGTCTTAGAAGGTGGTCTGACACAGGACAGTGTGAGAACCCCAACACAGGGGAGGGACAACAAACATGAACCCAAATCTCTTGAGCGCACAGGGAGACCAATAAAGGGATTTGGGTTGTCAGGGGGGGGGGGGTTCCAGGAGCTAAAAAGCTATCTCCCATAATCCTTTTGAAAGCGGCACCTTTGAAATGCATGATCTTGATGTGTGTACATCACAGGGTTTTTAGAATACAACTAACGGAAAAATAACAATGGAATGTCGACTATTTGAAGTGCATTTTTATAGGTTTCATAAAACAATAGGTATCATTTCAGAATATGATCAACTTTCTAGAAATCTAGAAAATGATTGTCAAGAATTGAGATTAACAAGATATAAAGTAGGGCATATCAATATTTAATTCACTTACCCCCTGACAGTCATAGCAGATTCCAAAAAGAAAATAAAGAACACAAAATCAGTCAATTATAATAGAAATGTAATACAAATATTCCTAATTAAAGTTGTGGAGAAAGTATACTCACTGAAACAAAGTCCTGGTTTAGTCAAATGAAGGAAAGGGAAGGAGGGAAACTACATTTAGTGTTTGCATCCAATAAAACAAAGCTATCCATTTATCAACAAGTATACTGCAATGTTATGCAGACACATCAAGGTAGTTTGGGAAACCTTGGCCTTTGTGAAGGGCAGAGGTGGATGGGTAGAGGTTACCTTCTTGTTGGCCAAGGAGGGCTCCTGTTTTAGCAGCTGGGAGAGGTCAGAGAGACTGCCACAAGTAGCAGAGTAGATCCATTCCTTCTCCATGGGGTCCAGCTGTAGGGATTGGATGAGCTAAGCAAATGGATAGTGTCCATGGAAGCAGACGTCTAGTATGTACAGTATTATGAATATTCATGTCTAATATGTACAGTACCAAATCAAAGGTTTGAACACACCTACTCATTCAAGGGTTTTTTCTTTATTTTGACTATTTTCTACATTGTAAATAATAATGAAGACATCAAAACTATGAAATAACACATATGGAATCATTGGGGCGGCAGGGTAGCCTAGTGGTTAGAGCATTGGACTAGTAACCGGAAGGTTGTAAGTTCAAACCCCCGAGCTGACAAGGTACAAATCTGTCGTTCTGCCCCTGAACAGGCAGTTAACCCACTGTTCCTAGGCCGTCATTGAAAATAAGAATTTGTTCTTAACTGACTTGCCTAGTTAAATAAAGGTAAAAAATAAAATAAATGTAGTAACCAAACAAAAGTGTTAAACAAATCAAACCATCTCAATTGGGTTGAAGTCGGGTGATTGTGGAAGCCAGGTTATCTGATGCAGCACTCCATCACTATCCTTCTTGGTCAAATAGCCCTTACACAGCCTGGGTGTGTGTTGGGTCATTGTCCCATTTAAAACAAATGATAGTCCCACTAAGCGCAAACCAGATGGGATGGCGTATCGCTGTGGTAGCCATGCTGGTTAAGTGTGTCTTGAATTCTAAATAAATCACAGACAGTGTCACCAGCAAAGCACCCCAAAATCCATCACACCTCCTCCTCCATGCTTCACAGTGGGAACAACACATGCAGAGGTGATCTGTTCACAAAGTCTGTTCTTCTTATTGAAATTCGACCATGAAGGCCTGATTCACACAGTTGATGTTGAGGTGTCTGTTACTTGAACTTTGTGAAGCATTTATTTGGGAAGACATTTCTGAGGTGCAGTTATTCTAATTAACTTTGACCTCTGCTGGTAACTCTGGGTCTTCCTTTCCTAAGGCGGTCCTCATGAGAGCCAGTTTCATCATAGTGCTTGGTGGTTTTTTTGACTGCACTTGAAGAAACATTCTTGAAATTTTCCGGATTGACTGACCTTCAAGTTTTAAAGTAATGATGGACTGTCATTTCACTTTGCCTATTTGAGGAGTTCTTGCCATAATATGGACTTGGTCTTTTATCAAATAGGGCTATCTTCTGTATACCCACCCTACAGTGTTACAACACAACTGCTTTACTCAAACACATTAAGAAGGAAAGAAATTCCACAAATTAACAAGGCACACCTGTTAATTGAAATGCATTCCAGGTGACTACCTCATGAAGCTGGTTGAGAGAATGCCAAGGGTGTGCAATGCTGTCATCAAGGCAAAGGGAGGCTACTTTGAAGAATCGCAAATATATTTTTATTTGTTTAACACTTTTTTGGTTACTACATGATTCCATATGTGTTATTTCATAGTTGTGATGTCTTCACTATTATTCTACTATGCAGAAAATAGTACAAATATAGAAAAACCCTTGAATGAGTAGGTGTGTCCAAACATTTGACTGTTACTGTATATATAAATGTGGAAACTCACAGCCACTGGGGTGGAGCGCATTCTGCCCATACTCTCCTCTTCCGACTCAGACTGAAAGAGACAGACGATAAGACAAATGATATGAGTATGATTAATCCATCATGCTGAAGCAGTAGGGACATCTCTCCCAACCAAGGCCTTATGTTGTTCCACATAGGAATGAATGAATGTCCTAAAGCCCTAATAGACACACACACACACACACACACACACACACACACACACACACACACACACACACACACACACACACACACACACACACACACACACACACACACACACACACACACACACACACACACACACACACACACACACACAAATCAATCACAATGTTTGTATGTTTATCACCTCAGACATCAAAAGGGACGAAGTGATCCAACAAGTGTTAGACAGATAGGTAGGATGGAGGCAAAGTGAGCTTTTCACACCAAGGGGTCAATGTAATAATAACTGTGAACTCCACTGTTAACCAATAGACAAGTCTGTCTGTGGACCTTAGGGCTCCTGAGTGGTGCAGCGTGTCTAAGGCACTGCAGCTCAGCGCAAGAGGTGTCACTCCAGTCCCTGATTCGAATCCAGGCTTTATCACATCCGGCCGTGATTGGGAGTCCCATAGGGCGTTGCACAATTGGCCCAGAGTCAGCCAGGGTAGGCTGTCAATGTAAATAAGAACTTGTCCTTAACCGACTTTCCTAGTTAAATAAAAGGTTAAATTAAAAAATACATTGGTCAGAGACCATCCCACCATCTGTGTTCCCCTTTGTTTTAAACGTGGTCAGAAATGCCCCGAAATTAAAGAACACATTTCTCTGAATTGCACAAAAGTGTCATTCTGGCTGATTAATGTGGGGAGAAAATGGCCGTTTTCTATATGTTTTGTTTTGTCAACCACTTGATTGCTAATTGTTCTGAGATCATACAGGGACATGATGTAAAAACACCAAAGTCTTTCATGTCGCTGTCATACATGCCTTGTATAACACGAAAAGTGGAGGCCTATTTATCCACTGGCACATGTCCACTTTTTCTGCTGGAAATAAAAAAGACAGGGTAAGAAAAATATTGTTGGGCAGAATTGTTTTCTATAGTTGAGTTTCATTTTGTCAAGTGAATCTCTCAGCACTTTCCTCCTCTCTGTCATGTAATTCCATTCTCTTTGTCTTGAGGTTTAGAACCAGGGTTTAGAACACAGTTTAGAACAGAGTGATACTTCAGCTTCCCAAGCGCTTTAAGAGCAAATGAGAGTAGCACAGGCAGAGATACAACTGGGGGGGGGTTGCGCAAAGAGGAAGTTCAACCAGCCACAGTGAAACAGCTTTTTTTAGACAAGGGAATATTTGCTGACAACAGGTTCTTTCCACAGCATCAATAATTTTTTGATACAACTCCCACATTCTAATGTTGTCACATAAGAGAGGTGGTGAGATTCAGGAGGCCCTTTTACGTTATTGTGATCTATGTATTTGTAGAGATCTAGTTACATCCAATTCAACAAGATAGGAACACAACCTAAGTTTCTATCCAATTGGCGACAGATTTGAATGTGAACATTGTCAAAAATGCATAAAAACGCAAAAGAAAAAAACTTTTTGTCACAGCAGGTGTTTCCATCAAACTGACCTGTTGCTGATAAAAGGCTGTGTGTGATAACATTGTGCACATTAAAATGACTTTTGCGGTTAAAGTTCCCATGTACCAAATAAAAGTAGAGTTTCCAATCGCATTTTCAACTCTCCTGATGGTTTTTTCACCAAAAAAGTTGCGATAAATAACCAATCTTGCCCAATCTGGCATTGGCCCATGCTCTTTAGACAAGAGTTTGCTGATAAGGCGAACAGGTTATATGATGAGATATGGAGAAGAGCAAAATCATTGTATTTGATAATTGGCAGCCAAACACTAATCATCATGCCACCAGCAATAAAATAATAGCCTAACCTCGACATTTAGCCTATATTGGACATTTGCATGATCACTGATAATTTAACCACACGATAAACTTTTCATGCTTTTCCAAGAGGTTTTTTATTTTTATTTCACCTTTATTTAACCAGGTAGGCTAGTTGAGAACAAGTTCTCATTTACAACTGCGACCTGGCCAAGGTAAAGCGTAGCAGTGTGAACAGACAACAACACAAAGTTACACAAGGAGTAAACAATAAACAAGTCAATAGCACAGAAGAAAAGAAAAGAGTCTATATACATTGTGTGCAAAAGGCATGAGGGGGTAGGCGAATAATTACAATTTAGCAGATTAACACTGGAGTGATAAATGATCAGATGGTCATGTGCAGGTAGAGATACTGGTGTGCAAAAGAGCAGAAAAGGTAATTCAATAAAAACAGTATGGGGATGAGGTAGGTAAATTGGGTGGGATATTTTCCGATGTAATATGTACAGCTGCAGCGATCGGTTAGCTGCTGAGATAACAGATGTTTAAAGTCGGTGAGGGAGATAAAAGTCTCCAACTTCAACGATTTTTGCAATTTGTTCCAGTCACAGGCAGCAGAGAACTGGAAGGAAATGCGGCCAAATGAGGTGTTGGCTTTAGGGATGATCAGTGAGATACACCTGCTGGAACGTGTGCCACGGGTGGGTGTTGCCATCGTGACCAGTGAACTGAGATAAGGCGGAGCTTTACCTAGCATGGACTTATAGATGACCTGGAACCAGTGGGTCTGGCGTTGAATATGTAGTGAGGGCCAGCCGACTAGTACATACAGGTCGCAGTGGTGGGTGGTATAAGGGCGTTGTTGCGCCTTTTTCACAACACTGCATGTGTGGGTGGACCATTTCAGATTGTCAGTGATATGTACGCCGAGGAACTTGAAGCTTTTCACCTTCTCCATGTCGATGTGGATAGGGGCGTGCTCGCTCTGCTGTCTCCTGAACTCCACGATCAGCTCCTTCGTTTTGTTGACGTTGAGGGAGAGGTTATTAACCTGGCACCCCTTTGCCAGGGCCCTCTCACCTCCTTCTTGTAGGTTTAGGGCCATCAAGGAAACCTATATATTTCTAGATTCATCTTAATCTGTTTAATGGGCAAAAATCTTAATTATTTTTCTAATGAGTTCAAACATATTGTTGCAACTTGCTTTACATAATGACAGAACAAAGGGCAGCATTCAAATGCTAATGCTCGCCCCCTTCATATTGTTTCCCACTCTCAAACATCCGTGGTTTGTTTTAAATCCAGATAATTTAGCTACTGCCATCTGGTGGAATTTTGCAGCAACAGTTCCTGCTATGACTCACTATTTTGTTTAGAGAGAGAAAGTAAATAATAAGTATTACTAGGGAGGCAGAGCCAAAGGCCTGTAAATGTCCAACACAGTGAAATGTGACGAAGAAACATTAGAGGAAAGTTTCATCTCAAAAGTATTTCTTGTTCCTTGTGTACTCTGGCTCCAGGACCTGCTCTCCTCGCCTCCGTTTTGGCATTTTGAGAGGGAAGTGAGAAGAGCATTGGATGACATCTTCTCCTTAGAACTTAGAACCTCCGATTTGTTCAGAAGATAAGGCGAGGAGAGAGGACACAAGGAATTAAGGAAAATACTTTTGAGATTTTCTCCTGCTGTCACTAGCCTCTCACCTTTGACCCGGAGTCCCTGTCTAGCTCATCCTCTCCGTTACTGTGCGCTAGCGTTTTCTCTGAAATGGACGGTGAGGGGGTCCTCTCGGTGTGCTGGTCCTGGAGGCACAGAGACAACATACAGAATTAAGCTATGATGAGGCAGCCTTAGTCTGGCCTCAACACCATTTAAAAAAAGGTCTTAATGTAATTTTAAAAGTGTAAAAGTATATACGTGTGGTTAAGATAAAGTGCACGGCTAAATCCCAAATCACCCCCTTCCCCCTCCATTTGCACCTTCACACGCACTGCCATATGCACAAGTGTCCCAAAGATGAGGGAGTGAAAATGATTGAATGTGTAGGAGCTAATTAGACCCTCCAAGTCGGCAAGGTTGAAGGCTCCACAGCCAAGTGCTATCGCACCACAAAACGCAATATGTTTGGAGTTCGCGCAATTGAATACAAAATAATGGCGAGGCGTGCCTAATTATATGCCAGTGCATATGTTCCTCTGATTACAAGGCTTGACACATTTAACAAATGAAATACCTTCCAAATTAAATGTTTAACTGTTAAGGAGGATTACATCTTTTTTTTCGGGTGGATCAGCTTAATATTGCGGAAAGATTGTTGCTTCCATCAATGTAATTGTCTGCATCATTTCCAATCCCCCATATCTTTTTTTGGTAAATATATATATATATATATGCATATACATACACACATACATACATATTTTAAGAATATACCTTTATTATTCACTGCAAACCTTACCACCCTTCCCTCAGTAAACTAATAAACTAATAAATAATAACTAATAAATAATAACACTTAGGCTTCTACCTTCAGTTTAAATGTATTATACACATGTTAAATCATCAAATCAAATTTTATTTGTCACATACACATGGTTAGCAGATGTTAATGTGAGTGTAGCGAAATGCTTGAGCTTCTAGTTCCGACAATGCAGTAATAACCATTGAGTAATCTAACCTAAAAACTCCACAACAACTACCTTATAAAGGAATGTAAAGGAATTAACTATATGTACATAAAGATAGATGAATGAGTGATGGTACAGAATGGCATAGGCAAGATGCAGTAGATGCTATCGAGTACAGTATATACATATGAGATGAGTAATGTAGGGTATGTAAACATTATATTAAGTGGCATTGTTTAAAGTGGCTAGTGATACATTTTGTACATCAATTTCCCAGTATTAAAGTTGCTGGATTTGAGTCAGTATGTTGGCACCAGCCACTCAATGTTAGTGGTGGCTGTTTAACAGTCTGATGGCCTTGAGATAGAAGCTGTTTTTCCAGTCTCTCGGTCCCTGCTTTGATGCACCTGTACTGACCTCGCCTTCTGGATGATAGCGGGGTGAACAGGCAGTGGCTCGGGTGGTTGTTGTCCTTGATGATCTTTATGGCCTTCCTGTGACATCGGGTGGTGTAGGTGTCCTGGAGGGCAGGTAGTTTACCCCCGGTGATGTGTTGGGCAGACCTCACTACCCTCTGGAGAGCCTTATGGTTGTGGGCGGAGCAGTTGCCGTACCAGGCGGTGATACCGCCGGTCAGGATGCTCTCGATTGTGCATCTGTAAAAGTTTGTGAGTGTTTTTGGTGAAAAGAAAAATTTCTTCAGCCTCCTGAGGTTGAAGAGGCGCTGCTGCGCCTTCTTCACCACGTTGTCTGTGTGGGTGGACCATTTCAGTTTGTCCGTGATGTGTACGCCGAGGAACTTAAAACTTTCTACCCTCTCCACTACCGTCCCGTCGATGTGGATAGGGGGGTGCCCCCTCTGCTGTTTCCTGAAGTCCACGATCATCGCCTTTGTTTTGTTGACATTGAGTGTGAGGTTATTTTCCTGACACCACATTCCGAGGGCCCTCACCTCCTCCCTGTAGGCTGTCTCGTCGTTGTTGGTAACCAAGCCTACCACTGTGGTGTCGTCCGCAAACTTGATGATTGAGTTGGAGGCGTGCATGGCCACGCAGTCGTGGGTGAACAGGGAATACAGGATAGGGCTCAGAACGCACCCTTGTGGGGCCCCAGTGTTGAGGATCAGCGGGGTGGAGATGTTGTTACCTACCCTCACCACCTGGGGGCGGCCAGTCAGGAAGTCCAGTACCCAGTTGCACAGGGCGGGGTCAAGACCCAGGGTCTGGAGGGTACTATGTTGTTAAATGCTGTGCTGTAGTCGATGAACAACATTCTCACTTAGGTCTTCCTCTTGTCCAGATGGGTTAGGGTAGTGTGCAGTGTGGTTGCATTTTACAGACACAGTCTATTTTACAATAGTTATATTTTGTTTGTTTTTAGTCCTTCCTCTATTCCTGATGTCCATCCAGTTTGATTTCTATTTGTAACTGTGCTATTTCACAACATTTCTGAGCCTATATACATTTGACAAATGTTATGTTTTACATTGGATTTCTTGTTATTAGTCCCATCCTTCAGCTCCATTCAACCCCTCCCATCTATCTCTTAACACCATCCATTTTGGATTTCTATTTGCCATTATTTTTCAACTGTGCTTTGATGTTTCACAAAAGTACTGAACCTTTCCATTCTCATAGCTTCTACAGATTATAAATTAAAGAAACATTTTATCTAAAATAATTATTATATTATTGATTGCTTGACTATGGCTTTTCAAACCACCCAGTATTGTTATCTACAGTGTTAGTTCTAGGCAAATGTTGCAATTCTTCAGCCATTCCTGGGCCTGTGACCAAAAATGAGCTACATATGGACAATACCAAAATAAATGACCTAATGACTGCAGAGCTGGGAAGATTGTTATAAATATGGGGGCTACATTCTATTGGTTGCAATAAATGTGTATAGTAATTTAAATTGAAAAATGTGAAGCTTTGAATCCGGCGTTGTTTTACATTTCAATTCATAAACCATGTGCCATGGAATGGGAACATCGGAAATCTCTTCCCAACTAATTTGCAATGTATATGGCACAGCTGTCAATTTGGTCCTTAAATGAAATTGGTATACGTTTTTATAATCTATCACACCATTTATGTTCTTTAATGCAGGGCCGACAGACAAGTTCCTTACTTTTTTCCCCTTCCACTTGCCTCTTCCATTTTTGTGGTAATGCTGCAATTAGTTAGTCGTAATTTTGGGTTGAGCAGACATTTCCATATGTCTGTGTTAGTTGCATGTGTGACATAACTCCACCAGTCCTATTTATGATATTATTCACTAAAATTATACCTTTTTTAAACATTTCATCGAAAAATACGTTTTTTTTAAATCAATTAGTATATTTGAGTTTAACCACAAGACTTGTTATATTATTTGTTCTGTCTTTTCAGGTGGATTAAACTGAAATGGCAACCAACTTTGTAAGGCTTGTTTAAAAAATAATGATATTTTGGAGATTATTTCCTTTTCAAACAACCGAAAGTGAGCAGTTGTAATCTGAATAAAGGGAAAAAGGCCATTCTTGAATATAGGATGAGACATTCCTGCCAATTTACTAGAGAACCAGTTTGGATTTAAGTATAACTTTTGTATGACTGATGCCTTTAGTGAAAGGTCTAATGCTTTAATATGTAATAATTTCTGCCCCCCGAATTTATATATTAAATAAATAGGCCCTTTAAATTTTGTCTTGCTTGCCATTCCAAATAAAATGTAATATTTTTTGTTCATATCATTTAGAAAGCAGGTCACTAGGTGTAGGCAAAACCATAAGCAACTAGGTAAACTGTGATATGACAAAATCAGGGTGATTTTTTCACAAATAGACAGGTATTTTCCTTTCCATGGTAGCAAGATATTATCTATTTTTGCTAACTTCCTATAAAAAATGTTTTGAGTGAGATAATTTCTTTCTTTTGGGATTTATATACCGAGTATGTCCACATCTCCACCTGTCAGACTATTGTCAGACTATGTAGAATTTGCCAGACTATGTAAAACTATGTAAAATTGGAATTTTTTAGTGATCCAATATAGCACATTTATCATAATTTGGTTATAATCCAGAGAGGTTAGCAAAAGTATCTAGATCCTCTATGAGGCCGTGGAGAGACTCTAATTGTGGTTTTAAAAGAAAACATGAATCATCAGCGTACAATGAGACCTTTGTTTTTAAGGAATGGATTTCTAATCCCTTAATATTATTGTTGGATCCAATTTTAACGGTTAACATTTCGATGGACAACCATGTTTTACTCCTCTAGACAGTTTAAACTTTCTGAGATGTAGCAATTATGTACTATTTTACACCTAGGGTCACTATACATAACTTTGATTTTTTATTTACCTTTATTTTACTAGGCAAGTCAGTTAAGAACAAATTCTTATTTTCAATAGCGGCCTAGGAACAGTGGGTTAACTGCCTGTTCAGAACGACAGATTTGTACCTTGTCAGTTCGGGGATTCGAACTTGCAACCTTTCGGTTACTAGTCCAACGCCCTAACTACTAGGCTACCCTGCCTCAATTTTACAAGAGATTCCCCAACATTGAAATATTCTAGGCATTTAAATATAAACCCAGGTCGTACTTTATCAAAAGCTTTTTCAAAATCAGCTATGAAAACCAGGCCTGGTGTCCCCGATGTTTTATAGTATTCCCCGTACTTGTTTTTACATCATCTCCAATGTATCGTCCACGTAAAAAAAACTGTCTGATTAGGATGAATAATATCTGATAATACTTTTTAAATTCTATGCGCCAAGCATTTAGCTAGGATTTTTGCATCACAACACTGAAGTCTAAGAGGATTATATCTTTGTTAATTTCAATTTATTTAATTATTAAAATGTGGAACATAAATTGCATCATTCAAAGTCACAAGTGTGTCCTGAAGTTAATGGGTTTATTGATCCCGTCGCCACTCGACGGAAGTCACCGTCGGCGTTGACATCATCAACAACACATGACAACAGAGCAAGTTGGTAGAGGCGAGGGGGTGATTTGGGATTCACAGCACCAATCCATTGCCATGCATAGGTGTGCCTTACTTTAATTGCTTGCTACAGAGTTGATTGCTCAGGTTTAAACCAGGTATGGCAATTTAAGATAATTAGCGTGCAACTCACCCATACTTTCAGTCTCTCTGAGTAGTAAGCTCTAATCCTGTTCCATTTGATGCAAGCTCTGTATTTTAAACTAATGTCAACTTGACTAAATATGCAATTAACTTCATGTTTTCCATAGTATCGCCTGGTCTAATTAAAGTAAAGTTCAACTAATTAAATGTACATTCTCATTGGTTAATCATTATGGGTGGGGTTTAGGAGCAAAGGTAGAAAGGCTGTCGTTTTTTCTCAGCTCAGGTTTGAACACCATTTTACAACGTGTATAGGCAGTTGATGTTAGCTGTCCTAGTTGATTCTCCTAGTCAAATCAAATCAAATTTTATTTGTCACATACACATGGTTAGCAGATGTTAATGCGAGTGTAGCGAAATGCTTGTAAGGGGTAGAGTTAGGCTCTGTTTATCACGAGAAAAATAGTAATCCGTGGTTATGCTGTATAACATCTAAGCCTAGTCTTAAAATGCAGTAGGAACCGTACTGCAGTAGGAACCGTACTGAGGGGGCTGAGCTTTAGACTCGCCATCTGTCATTTTGTGAGTTTTTGTATCCTGAATTTTGCTATGACAATGTTTTCAAGACGAGCCAAATGTCCTGCAATAAATCCAAGTACTGTTTTTCTACAACCATTGGTCCTCATTCCCACCTGTCACCTACCTTGGATCTGCTATTCAACAGAGGCCATCTCTCCATGCTACATTTAATAAGAGCTTTCTTGTTTTACACCTGCTTACTGTAATTCTGACAAAGTTCTAGGTAGTATACTATATGTCCACTTCATGCCAAAACCACTTGTCGTGCTGTTGCCCTTTTCCTGTGTGAGTAGAGATATTGTTTCCACTAATTGGTATTTTGACTAATCACATAAAATCTTTTCGCATGAGATCTTTTTCAGAACTGACCTTATCGGCCAAAATACCAATTAGTGAAAACAATAACAGAATTGGGCTGCCTGTCTAAACGCAGCCTAAGTAAAATCCCTTCTGCTAGATTGTGTAAACTGAACAGCTGGATTTTTACTTTGGTAAAATATCATTGTGCAATTAACCCTAACATTTCTTTAGGAAATGCAATACGAATTCCACAACTCAAACCAAATGGGAAAGACAACCAGAATGAGGTTGTTAAATTAACAGCTGCACCCTTTGAGTAAAATATATGGTAACTGGCACAAGCCATTTGTAAAAAAATAATTTAAAAAAGACAATACAGAATTACCTTTTTGAGAAGTCTATAAAATGACAGATTGGAAATTAGTAAGAAGGATAATAGTATCAAAGTCTTGCTTTCAATCCATGCTTCTTCCGCTCTAATGCCATGCTCTTTGTGTGAGTTCTTCTCAGCTTTCTAGCATACCTATCAATGCATCTCATCCCTCTTTTTTTTGTGGGAAACAAAAAACATCAAAACTGATCATGGTTGAAGCTCACCTCCTGCGTGTGCTCCTGCTTGGGTGCCTCTTTGAAGGTAATTCTGGGGATTCCTCCACACCACATCACCTGTGAAGGCTTCCTCGCCTCTGCCCTCTTGGCCGGGTCAGGCTGGAGGTCTGGTTCCTCCTGGGTGTGGAGAGACGAGACCCCCGACACATCCCGCTGGACTGATGCCGAGGGCCTGGAGGTGCTGGCCGCAGGACTGGCTTGTCTGTCTGTCCCAGGCTCTGTCTCACTGCCCTGCTCCTGCTGCCTGTACCTCTTCTTCAGAATCAGGTACTTCTCACTCTAATCGGGACAGACGGCAGGCAGGTGATGAGGATGAGGGTATAGGACTACTGTTTAGGAGAGTTTAACTTTGATCTAAACGTAAAGTCATTATGCAGAGTGGAATTTCTTAAAAACGAAGATATATTTTATTGTGGAAATAATTTAAACTGTTTGAGATGTATTTGTAAGTTGCCCTTTCTAATTATTATGTAACTGAATGGTAATAACCTTGTGTAGGCCTACAACCGATAACACAGGGTGGGGGCCCTAATCCTATTGCTGAATAGCAAACTACATAGTAAACAGACACAGAAAAGTAACAAATTAACTACCATGGCTGAGTACTGATGGTGGGAAGGCAACTCAATTTGAGTGTGGAACATGAAAGAACTATGCACACTTATCACAGCACACTTTCTACAAATGGTCGAAAGTTCACCTACTTCACTTACATTCTCTGATTTCACAACAGCAATCATGTCGATGATCCGTTTGAACTCCTCTCTGTATTTGTCTGGGGAAAATGACCAATTTTGGCATCATAGAATTAGGAATTAGAATACTAGAATGGGCATTAACCTTCTTATGAGGGTCCAAATGTCAGCCATGTTGGTCAGGGAGTTAGTCAAAATCAACGTGAATAATGTATCTGCAATGTATATGTGTTAGCTAGCCTACTAGTTTTAGAGGAATGGTTCCATAAATGTTTCTATTTAACTGCCAATATGCCAACATTCCATTCAAACAATCCCGTCAATTCACAGCCATATATACACTGGCTCAAATCAGTTGATGATAGGATTTAGACAAGTTGTAAATGCAACAACTACTGATATTGTATCATGTAATAGCACTCACAGCTTTCCAAGAAAAAAATCATATGAGACATATATTGTTTATTTACATATATTTTAGAGGCTATTTATAAATAAAATGTGCATAAAACCTGTATAAACTGTATTTTTATTATATTACAAGATTTTAGGTTGACCATAATTCAATAACACAATTTCTGATACATCACATGCCTTACTTTTATTTTTGCACAAGTAAAAGAAGGAAATGCATCACCTATGCCTCTACTGCAATTAATTCCAATTAGACTGGTTTTGGATTTCTTCCTGGCCAAGATGGCTGCCATTTTCACCCCATTCTGGAACTTTGGGGTTTATATAACATATCCCCTCTAGTAATCTAATAGGATCTCTAGAGTTGGCATATCAAGTTCCAAAAACATGATATAACTTTTTGTTTTCTCCCAAAACCCCAGACTTTCATTCTCTGAGGGGGTTAGAGAAAGAAAATGGATGATGAGTATAATAAATATAATTTGGTGTAAACAGTGTAATAATGTAATAATAGCATTCTTATGGAATGAACTCTAATGGGATTAAGTGTTGTCTTACAATTGATTAAATCTATATTTTTTATGATTTTTTTTCATTTTTAAATGTATTTGTATTTTATTTTATTTATTTTTTACCCCCTTTTCTCCACAATTTCAGGATATCCAATTGGTAGTTACAGTCTTGTCCCATCGCTGCAACTCTCCCGTACGGACTCAGGAGAGGCGAAGGTCGAGAGCAACCCTGCCAGGCCGCACTGCTTCCTGACACACTGCTCGCTTAACTCGGAAGCCAGCCGCACAGCCGGTGACCGAAGTCAGCGTGCATGCGCCCGGTCTGCCACGAAGAGTCGCTAGAGCGCGATGGGACAAGGACTTCCCGGCCGGCCAAACCCTCCCCTAACGCCGCTTGGCCAATCGTGCACCATCTCATGGGTCTCTCGGTCGCGGCCGGCTGCGACACAGCCTGGTATCGAACCCTGGTCTGTAGTGATTACTCTAGAGCTACGATGCAGTGCCTTTAGACCGCTGCACCATTTGGGAGACCCTAGATCTTTCTAGTTGACAAGCCTCTCTAAATCAGGCTGTTGAATCACTGGCATTCCAAGATGTAGACCTATTGAGTCTGAAGAACGCATGATGGCTATTTGAGATTATTGTGTGGCCTGTGCAGACTTGTGGCTGATCTGCCTTCCCTGTTACTTCATCATCTTTCCCCTTCTTGCAGAGGCCAGGTTTGTGTCCCAAATGGCACCCCTTTAGGGCACCATTTTTGACCAGGGCTCTGGTCAAAAGTAGTGCACTTTATAAGAAATAGGTTGCAATTTGTGGAGCACGACAGGGGCTCCAAGAGGGAGGGGCTTTTATTCTTCATTCCTCTGCAGGCCAAACACGGCTCGAGTTGCAAAACAATCATCTCAGAAAAAAGTCACTGACTGGTAAAAGGGACGAAGAGGAAACTAAGGCTCTCTCTGCCAACATGAGGCAGGCAGAGATACAACCAACTCTACTCCCACATCTCCAAAAAGCCCCCCCCCAACCTATCTGTCTATTTCTGCAGTATTAAAGCTTTCCAATGGGAACCCAAACAAACTGCAAATTGATGGCTATTATAATAGTTTATGGTTTTAACTTCCTCTCCGACAGATACAACTGGGTTTGTGAAACGATATTCAGACCTGATGCTGACAGACGTCAGGTTGTATAGGCTGCTGTTTCTGAGAATGTTTCTATTACCCCAGCCGGCCAGACCACTTAACATAGGCCATCTTAGTTCAACAAGACAATACTAATGGCTGAAGCCCTGTGTTTGAAAGAATGTTTAGGTATGTAAGAATATAGGCCCGAACAATTGAGCTCTTTCCTTTATCCTGACAGCAGCAGGGAGTGGAAAGAACATTTTGAATGAGACAGTTGCATAGCTCACAACTTCACGTCCACAAAAACAGGAAATCCAGAGGAAGTGGCCACTTACATCTCATCAACAAAATAATTCCTGGTGACATGTTCAGTAATTCTTTAGCTAAAAAGGTAGACAGATAGCCATAGCAACTGGACAGACACAGCAATGTTAGCTATCACTTCCCCACATTACGGGGAAGTCCCCCACTATATCCCCACTTTATTCAATCGTAATAAAAAGAGCACCTCATTAGCGATCTAGTTGCGCTGGTGGTGCCTGTGGCCTAAATGATTGCATTATGATTAAAACACTATTATCGTGCAATCGTGCCCATTAAAAAAATGGGACACACGTGTTGTTATAAATGACTAAGTACTGGAACTATGTGTTGGAAATCATTTTCTTAATTGGACACTCCAGCCATGTCAGATAGCACAATATCAAAGCTGCTTTATTTGGAAACCTCGGTCAACAACTGTACCACTGAGATAGCATCTGGACAGTACAACTGTAAATACAAGGTCACATTGGATAATCATTCATCTAGCGCCTGTCAAAACATGTTAGGGCCTCGTTATTTTATCCAGAACCAAGCCGGGATAATGCCCTGGTGGATTCCATTGCAAGTGATTGGTCAAACGTAACAATATTGTAATTTCAGGTATCAGTCTCAAATTGAGGGAGGACATTGGAGAAATTATTAGCTGTCAATAAAACTATAACGGTCTCAGGTTTCAGGATAATGCCGAGTTGTGTTCATGACTCAGGGGCTGAGTGGTATTAATTAAAAGGCAGCACCATAATCACACTGTTTATCAGTGTGAATCATTGGTGTCATACCACAACAGAACACCAAAGTCCAAATGGTGAAAATGGTTGGTTGTTGTGGTCTGGGTCTCAGGCAAGAATTGGGTAGCAGGCACCAGAGAATTCAAGCAATTATAACTGGTCTCAGGAAAGGAAATGACATAATTCCTGGTGTAAATGTTCTGTTTAAAGGCCCTTTAATGTAAAGCAGATGTTTAGGTTCGGATACCCGACAGGGAATTGGGAACAATGATAAACAAATGGGTTTGAGGGGAAACTATTCATGAAATAGAATTGTTATAAAGGAATAAATTATGTATGATCATATGATGTGTCTGGACCACACAGATTATGTTATTGTGACAGCTACATACGTGACAGATGTCGCACGAGACGAGAAACGGTGATATCGCGTCAAGTCATCCATCACGAAGCAGTTGATGAGAGCAACTGTTGCAGTTTCGTTGAAATCATTTTTGAAATTCCACATTTCCGATACAATGTACTGCTACTTACCACGCAGCTGCATGTCGTTATGACCAATGAAAGGCCTGTATATTTTCATTAAATCAGCATTTTTTACTTTCCCTCCGGCTGAGTAGAAATAGTCCAGCAACGATTCCTCACTGACATCACCCATTCTTGCTTTATGTGTGCTCGTTTTCTATGACTAAAAAAGGTTTCTTTTAGAGTTAGTACGGTCTTGCTGCTATGACATTGTACGCTCCCTGGCTAATTTGAGAAGGAAAAAAACAAACATTTGTAGCACATGTCCAACTTCATTCCAACCAAACCCAACCCACTCACTGCGCCCCCTCCGTTTAACTACTTCAGTGCTGAAAGAAAACTGTGAGGGGTAAAAGCCTTTTGAAAGCATATGTTACGGTATAAAATATATTTCCGACCAACTTGAACCATTGTGTTTAAGCACAATTACAAACTCTTTAACACTGATGGACACATTCCCATGAAACCTAACCCATGCATCTCAGTGGATTACTTTGTGTACAAATCTTTCCATTTTCCCGCAAGTTTATTATTTGTGACCAAGTGGGAGGTGATAATTTACAAGTTATCAAGTCGTAAATACCAGTTTGATGCATACACATGCTTTGAACTCGATAGACTAATGGCCAACAAGCTGAGTAAAACATGAACTAAAAGTACAGCTATCATGCTTGTAAACAAATAACAGTGATGAAAAACCATATTAATAGATATATTTTTATATATTTTTGTTGTTGTTGTTGCATTTAACTCCTGAAAATGCTATTATAAAGGTCATTTCCATAGTACAGGGTTCCCCAGCAGGCCAATTTTGTCCGGCAAGTGATTCTATTAAGTTTTCAGAAAAAATATATAAACTATTTCGTTATTTATTTATATATATATATATATATATATTTTTTTTTTTTAGGGGGGGCATAAAATACTGTAAAAACACCAGCATTCATTTTGGAAATCTGTTCCATAGTATTCCTATCTATTTTAGAGAGATAAATGTGATCATAGGGGGCACAGGGGCAGGTGCTCTGTCAGATTTGTCCTGTTGTTTCTCTGTAATACTACGAGCCACCTAGCAATTTTATCAAATTGGCTTTAGCTAGCCCAGATAGGTTCTCAATTTCCCAACCTCATAACTAGCTACCAAGCGATTTCAGGCTATCGATCAAGTTAGAGTAGCTAGCTTGTCAAACTATCTAAACTGGCATGCCTGCTGACAAGATTGGTAGACTTTAGAAAAGCAATTTAAAAAAATAAATAAATGAATAAATGTACTAAATATGACTCACATTCCTTTGAATGATTTTAGCAGAGATAAGGAGAAGCATATTTATTTTCTTTAAAAAAAAACTCAGTCAGGACCATACAGACAGCTCAGGAAGTATGCTTAGATATGCAGAAAAGGATGCTTATTTTCTTTTTTTCTTTTACATAGAATTAAGCATAATTGTTATGACTCTAGATTGTAGAAAAAAAGCTGTTTCTGGTGTTTGAAAAACACAAAATTCTCCAATTTCAGGACCGGCCCCTGAATATACATGAGTATCAAAAGTACCACATTTTTCTGTATTTTTCCCACTTTTCTCCCCAATTTCATGATATCCAATTGCGATCTTGCCTCATCGGTGCCGTTCCCCAACGGCCTCAGCAGAAGTGAAGGTCAAGTCATGCGTCCTCCGAAACATGACCCACCAAACCACGCTTTATAATACCCGTCCCCTTAACCCGGAAGCCAGCCGCACCAATGTGTCGGAGGAAACACCATCCAACAGACAACCCAAGTCAGCCTGCAGGCATGTGCTCCGCCACAAGGAGTCACTAGAGCACGATGAGCCAAGTAAAGCCCCCCCAGCCAAACCCTCCCCTAACCCGGATGACGCTGGGCCAATTGTGCGCCGCACTATGGGACTCCCGGTCTTGACACAGCGTGGGATCAAACCTGGGTCTGTAGTAACACCTCAAGCACTGTGATGCAGTGCCTTAGACCACTGTGCCACTCTGGAGTCAAAATTATATTTAATTGCTCAAATATACACTACATGATCAAAAGTCAAACATCTCATTCCAAAATTATGGGCATTAATATGGAGTTGGTCCCCCCTTTGCTGCTATAACAGCCTCCACTCTCCTGGGAAGGCTTTCCATTAAATGTTGGAATATTGCTGCAGGGACTGTCTTTCTTTCAGCCACAAGAGCATTAGTGAAGTCGGGCACTGATGTTGCACGATTATGCCTGGCTTGCAGTCGGCATTCCAATTCATCCCAAAGGTGTTAGATGGGGTTGATGTCAGGGCTCTGTGCAGGCCAGTCAAGTTCTTCCACACCGATCTTTACACACCATTTCTGTATGGAACTCGCTCTGTGTACAGCTGTATTGTCATGCTGAAACAGGAAGGGTCCTTTTCCAAACTGTTGCCACAAAGTTGGAAGCACAGAATCATGTAGAATGTCTGTAGCGTTGATATTTCTCTGGAACTAAGGGGCATAGCCCAAACCATAAAAACAGCCCAGACTATTATTCCTCCTAATTTACAAATTAAGTATTTGTGTTTAGTTAGTTTGCCAGATCAGAGGTAGTAGGAATGGCCAGGGATGTTCTCTTGATAAGTGTTTGAATTGGACCATTTTCCTGTCCTTCTAAGCATTCAAAATGTTACGAGTACTTTTGGGTGTCAGGGAAAATGTATGGAGTAAAACGTTTTTTTTTTTTAGGAATGTGGTGAAGTAAAAGTTGTCAAAAATAGAAATAGTAAAGTACAAATACCCCAAAAAACTACTTAAGTAGTACTACTTACGTATTTTTACTACACCATTGTGGTTACTTAACGCAAAAACAGTGTTTGATCAGGGTGGATGTCTAACGCAAACGTCTAGCAACTTTCGCAGGTTCAAATCTCATCAAGGACAATTTTAGCTAATTAGGAACTACTTACTACTTTTTAGCTACTTTACAACTATTTACCATGTTAGTTAACCCTTCCACTAACCCTAACCATTTTTAGCTAACCCTTCACCTAACCAAATTATAACAAGTTATGCAAATTCGTAAGATATAAAACTAATGTAAATTTGTGATATATCACACGAAATAGGTGATGGGCATCCACAAATTATTACATACCATATCATATCATACTAAATGGAGTGTCTTGATTTACGTACAGAATAATACGAAATGCTTTGAGACCAGGTTGTTTACTTGGGTGTGTAACCATACCCCACAGCAAAAGGGCCCATCCTGCTTAGTCAGAGCCCCAGTGTAGTGGATGGCTAGTGTCAGTTAAGGTATTATCCTTTAACACAATGTCAGATTAATTGTGTCAATGCATTCTGAATATTAAATGTGTTTGATTTACCCCAGTAATCTCACTCTCCCTTTTTCTCCACTTGTAGCGAGCTACTCTTTAAATTAATTTCTATTTCATTAAGAAATATGCTTGTGATTTCAATTTCATATGTTTTACCATACAAAAAAATACAATATTGAGATGACAATAAGCTCCTTATAAACTGATACAATTATAGAGGGCAGTAGGCCCTAGTCCCTATTAATCTTGAAAAAAAATAGGAACCTTATGCTCTGCCATTTTAGAAAAACACCCTTTTTATGAGGGTCAAGAATGATGATCCACCGACATATGTCATGTCTTTGTGTTGTAAAGTACCAACACAGAAGCTGAGAACATATTTAATCACTTTGCCATTACTGAAATACACTGTGTGGAAGGTAAATCATGAGTAGCAATCATGTAATTACTTTGCTCACACTATGGAGCAATTTTGGAAAGTTCTTTTAAAGTACATGTAATCACAGTATTGAGGACACACGTCCTAATATATAGCAGGTAGAATTTGTCTGTACAGACTGTATCCGTAAATAGGTTGACGTTAGGTTGACGTTAGGTTGAAATAGGTTGATGTTAGGTTGAAATAGGTTGACGTTAGGTTGAAATAGGTTGACGTTAGGTTGAAATAGGTTGATGTTAGGTGGAAATAGGTTGACGTTAGGTTGAAATAGGTTGATGTTAGGTTGAAATAGGTTGATGTTAGGTTGAAATAGGTTGACGTTAGGTTGAAATAGGTTGAAATAGGTTGACGTTAGGTTGAAATAGGTTGACGTTAGGTTGAAATAGGTTGACGTTAGGTTGAAATAGGTTGATGTTAGGTTGAAATAGGTTGATGTTAGGTTGAAATAGGTTGACGTTCCCCATGGGGAAACAATGTAAAAGAAAAGACTTACATTGCGGTAAACAGCTCTATCTCCAAAAAACATTTTCTCAACAATATGCTCTCAGCATAACTTCCTAAACTGTAACTTGGGGGATTCCATTTTACATCTACATTTGAGACATTTAGCAGACGCCCTTATCCAGAGCGACTTACAGGACCAATTAGGGCTACGTGCCTTCCTCAAGGCAGAGGAAGGCACGTAGATTTTGAACCTAGTCGGCTCAGGGATTCAAACCAGCGCATCTTAATCGCTAGGCTACCGGCCGGGATGTATGACCAGAAAGATTCCAGACCAGGAAATACACAGAGGGTTACCCATCACCTGTCGTTTAAAACTTCGGGGCCTTGGGGGGGCTCGTGGGGGCAGATATTAAGCTAGCTGTGGCCCTCCCAGTCTCCAATAACATGAAAGTCAATCAGTCTCTATCTAACTAATGGCAACGCGTGGCAGTGGCAGTGTATTGGTGCTGTGCTGACTCTGAAAGAGGGTAGCTGTTCACTATGACTAGCATGGTGATTCACTCCATATGGCTGCCACTTGTCCGCGGGCCTTTTCACAGCACAGACCTTGTAAACACTTTATCTCCCCCTCCACACCTCCACCTAGCTCTTCTGAAGGAGATGATGTTGATTAATGGGAATCGATGGTGGCGGTATTATCAAGCGGACGACCCATAATTTAAGCCCCTGCTGCCTCTACATCCAGCCAACCGGCCAGCCCTGGGTCTGGGTTACACCATCCAGAGAAAACTGGCTGAGAGAGGGAGGGAGAGAGAGCTTAGAAAGGGGATTGTTTCGACAGACAATGGTGTCTACCTGATTTTAATCCCGGCTCCAAAAGAGCATAGGGATTGGCAGAGTTTAATAAATGAAAGTGCTCTCCATAATCGGGATTTGCACAAAGTGCCCCTTTGTGTTAATCTGACATTTTTTACAGGATGCTTTTTGACATCTGTCACAGGGTGGAGTGCTCACATGCCCCAGCTGCTTGGAACTAAACAGAACAACCAGGATGGTAATACTGTACATTTAAAAGGATCTCATCCTTATTCCAACATTGAAGAAAAACTAATCAAATTTAGGAAAGCGTAATAATGCCTTCTTTCAAACATTTAGTCCTATATTTAAGTAATTTCTCGACAAATTCCTTTTGTACCATCAGTATCAAAGAATCCAACCTGATTAAAGTGCAGTTACATTAAACACTTTCTATGCAATGTATTTCACCTTAGACTTGTGATTGTGAAGACGAGCACACCAGAGTACTGTATCCAGAGAGCAGCCAAGCCACCATAGACTACTACAAGCAGTGTACCACAACGACAACATATGAAGATGGGTTTATTTATCTGGGGTTGTTTAATTACTTTGTGGTTCAAAATGAAAGCTGCATTTCAATAATTAAAGTCCAGTGTATCAGCGCTAAAGCATAAAATGTTGGAAATAAAATCAAGGATTACAACATTAAATCCCACAGGGCCAGATGTGAGCACGGGAGGGGCCACTGCCCACTGACAAACCGGATTCTGGATCAGATTAAGACTAGGGACAATCCCAGAGGGGCCACGGTGCCTTTTCCAATGCGGATTAGGGGCATGTGTGGAATCAACATGCTGTAATCCACCGATTAGCTGATAATCACCTGTAAATACACCTTGGTCTGCGCACACTACAGACAGGACAGGACCAGCCTTTCCTGGAAGTAAGTGTGTGTGTGTGTGTGTGTGTGTGTGTGTGTGTGTGTGTGTGTGTGTGTGTGTGTGTGTGTGTGTGTGTGTGTGTGTGTGTGTGTGTGTGTGTGTGTGTGTGTGTGTGTGTGTGTGTGTGTGTGTGTGTGCGTGTGTGTGGGCTTCCACATTTCCTGCCATACCTCTGGAAGGTCTGCCACATGCATGGACCGTGAACCACTATTCAAAGCTGAGAAGTTCTGAGGAAAAGGAGAGGCCAGTCAACCAGACGTATATAGCATTACCTCATCAGGAGTTCAGTCGTGTTCAGCAGGAGTTGCCTCTGTAAAGACTGGCCAGTATAAAAGAAGAACATCTTGGTTCGTAATGAGGAAGATCTGTGTTATAGCGCAATTTGACTGTTGAGGTCATTTCCAATTGAGCTGACAATGCAGTCTCCGCAAATACAGGAACATAGGGACTTTAATTTTCAACTGCACTATAGCAGGTATTTTCCGCTCTGCAGATTTAATCTAATTGAATTGAATCTAGGCCTGGTCCCAGATCAGTGCTTTTCACTACTCCATTGTTATTGTCGAGCATTCCTTAAGGAGTTGGCAAGAGAAACAGACTGGCACCCAGGCTAACGCAACATCACAGATCCAACGCTTTCTTCAACCTGTCACACCAACCGTAGAAAACGGCAACATCAGTTATACTTTGAAAACATATTCGGAGGCTTTGAGATGATCTTATGCGTAATACGAGGATCCAAGAGGTTGTAGTAAAGGGTATAGCATATCATATCCAAGCAATAAAATACTGGATGTACACCTCGTAAAAAGTATAGGGGTACTTCAATAGAAGTTGTATTGTGTTATGTACCATATGCTTAACTGGATCTGTATCGAGAGGTCAAAGTGTGGGTGAATGATGCAAACACAATACACTGAACAAAGATATAAACGCAACACAAAGTGTTGGTCCCATGTTTCATGAGCTGAAATAAAAGACCCCAGACATTTTCCATAAGCACAACAAGCTTATTTCTCTCAAATGTTGTGCACAAATTTGTTTACATCCCTGCTAGTGAGGATTTCTACTTTGCCAAGGTAATCCATCCATCTGATAGGTGTGGCATATCAAGAAGCTGATTAAACAGCATGAGGTGGCAGCGTAGCCCAGTGGTTAGAGCGTTGGACTAGTAACCGGAAGGTTGTGAGTTCAAACCCCCGAGCTGACAAGGTACAAATCTGTCGTTCTGCCCCTGAACAGGCAGTTAACCCACTGTTCCCAGGCCGTCATTGAAAATAAGAATGTGTTCTTAACTGACTTGCCTGGTTAAATAAAGGTAAAATAAAAATAAAATTACCCTGTGCCGGGGACAATAAAAGGCCACTCTAAAATGTGCAGTTTTGTCACACAAGACAATGCCACAGATGTCTCAAGTTTTGAGGGAGCTTGTAATTGGCATGCTGACTGCAGGAATGTCCACCAGATCTGTTGCCAGAGAATTTTAGGATTATTTCTCTACCATAAGAGGATTTGGCAGTATGTTCAACCGGCTTCACAACTGCAGACCAGGTGTAACCACACCAGCCCAGGACCTCCACATCCGGCTTCTTCAACTGCAGGATCGTCTTAGACCAGTCACCCGGACAACTGATGAAACTGAGGAGTATTTCTGTCTGTAATAAAGCCCTTTTGCATGGAAAACCTCATTCTGATTGCTGGGCCTTGCTCCCCAGTGGGTGGGCCTAGGCCCTCCCAGCCCCCCCCCCCACCCCCCAAAAAATCTATCAATAGGTGCCATTCTTTGCGAGTTATTGGAAAACCTCCTTGGTCTTTGTGGTTCTATCTGTGTTTGAAATTCACTGCTCAACAGGGACCTTACAGATAATTGTATGTATGAGGTACAGAGTTGAGGTTGTCATTCAAAAATCATGTTAAATATCCAAGCAACTTATTTGACTTGTTAAGTGCATTCTTACTCCTGAATTTATTTAGGCTTGACATAAAGGGTATGAGTACTTGATTCCAGACTTATCAGATTTAATTAGTAAAAAATTCTAAAAAGATAATTCCACTTGGACATTATGTGGTATTGTGTGTAGGCCAGTGACCAAAAACCTCAATTTTTTAATTCAGGCTGTAGCACAACAGCTGTAAAAAGTGAAGGGGTGTGAATACTTTCCGAAGGCACTGCATAACGTAGCACCACACAGATTCTTACTGCCCTCTGCTGGCAGTTTATAGTAAATACACGTGAAGTTACTTGCTAGTCCAGGTGCACGAGGCTGTGATTTGACTCCATTTCAGACATTTGAGACACAGCCCACCCATTACTGTTCAATAACAACATAAAAGTCAGACTTTTATTTGATGGTGAAAAATGCACATTTATTAAGTGATATAATAATAATTTTGTGGGTGCTTATATTTGTCCTTTTTAACATACACATGTGAATTGGAAATGTGTCTTTTGCATATCCCACTCTCCCTGAGACACCTTCAGAGATTCGGGTCACGGCCCGGGTCTGCCATTATCAACGGCGACCCTGGACCAACTAGGGTCAAGTGCCTTGCTCAAAGGCACAGACAGACTTTTCACCTCGTCAGCTCAGGATTCAAACGACTGACCTTCTGCTTACTTGCTCAACCTCTCTAACCGCTAAGCTACTTACCACCCTGTAGAAAAAAGGTCATATCCATGGTGTACTTCACGACACACAATGTACTCTAAAGAAAAATGTTTGATGCTTTTTTTTTATTTGGTAAGACACTTAAGAGACATTCCTGAAAGGGAGATCAAATAGTTTTGGTTCATAGCAGATTCATCATGCCTGATACAAAAAAACATTAAGTGTACACCAACACAAAATATACAAGTCATGAAATCAAACAATATAAACAATATTTTATATATAAAACATGGCAAGCTTAATAAATATTACAAATAAACAAAAACTGGTGAAGTAAACAAATGTTAAACTATTTGGTTTGGGCAATATTTGACAAGGAGGAGGGGTTGAGAGAACGCATATTAAATCAATCAATAAAACACAAGCTGAACGTCAGTTTGACCATGTCAATGTACTATGGTGGTCAATGCTCCCGCCAAATCACTGTTCCCGTTAGTGTGGACAGAAAGACATTCAAAGAAAATGGATTCACAAATCATATGCAACCCCAAAACCGTTGTTCAGTCTCTTTAAGTCACTGTATTGCGTTAATGTGTTACATTAAATGAACACAAAATATGAAACGTCTCAAAAGGTGTTCCAAGCTCATTGTTACATGGAATAGTATTTTTTTGTGTGTGTACAGACTGCTCTTTTACATATCACTACATTCTACCGTGCATTTGTTCCATGTAGGTTGCAGGTTGTAAGTGCATGCTGAAATCTTTCTACATTTAGTGTAGTTACATTTCCCAAAACAACTCCATTCCACCTAATAACCAAGGGTTCATCTTTCTGCTCCTAAACACTGAAGAACAGGAAGCCATTTCAGTATCTTAGTCTTTGTAGTTAAATCATACCACCACTATTGACTGACAAATTGCACCAGCATAGTAGAAAATGTTGTTTTTTTTAAATAAAAAAAATAAGGCCAGAATTTACTCGGTCTATTCTAATGCTTAGATGCGGCAATTTTGAAAATAAATTGTCGGCTCTGTACGTTTGAAAATACACAGTAGTTGATGACGCAATATGTGGCTGTTACTTGTTGCTGGAACACTGTATTTTGTTATGTGTACTTTTAGTTTGACATCTACTTGGTACTTAGGTCTTAACATCATTGGGTATGTCACTCAAAGAGGACGAACACCACGACAGAAATCATGTTGATTCAATCAGGAGTTTAGGACAATGTATCGTTCACATACAGACACACCCACAACACACACCCAGGCAGACAGACACACACTCACGCGCACAACTCATTCTAAGTGTGCATTGTGAATGTAAAGTCATCCCTTTAGTGATTAGTCTATTGAACAAAAGATACAATTGTGCAACATTTAATTGTTTTCATCAAAGCAAACCAGGAGTAGAACATATACCAGGCCATCCTAGTTGCTGCAAATCACCAAACACATTTTAGAGAGCAATTTTTTTCAGACATTGTGCCCTTTTCTTTTCTTGTAGTTACTTTAAAGGTGCATTTCTCCAACTTTTGCATAATTCCAGCCAGTAGTTTTGAAAGTGGTGCTCATGAGCCAAAAGCGCTCCACATTTTTTGAGTACTACGTCATCCAATTGTCTACTGTGTCATCCATCTCGTGATTTATTACACATTTTGCAATTTATATATCATTCGAATGTTGCAATTCGTGTGATATGCCATGAAACCAATTTGTGCAATACGTTATGAATTTGGATCCCGGAGTGCATCTTTAAGAGTTAGAGTGTTTGGGCCACCCAAGCCTTTCCTAGATCTTCTCTGATTCACTCCGGTCCATTGCAGAGAGAAGCAGGCAGATCTATGCCTGGACGACCCCTCTTTCAGTCTCTTTTTAGAGGGTAGTCCGATAGGGTGTTACCCTACACCAGTAACTGTCCAGTCCACTGTCCTCCCAAAGGTCCCAGCCTCAGCTACCCACGACGCTCTGTCCGTCCGTTACAAAGTGCAAGCAGTTAAATGTCTCTTTGCCTTTTCCCTCCCATCCCACACAATAAACTGAAACCAAATGCAACATCAAAGAATATTCTTATTGTCCGATTGCAAAACCGTGCAGCAGACACTGTCCAACAGGCAATGGAAAGGGAGAAGGCAGCTTGAGAGAGTGCTTTTGTGTCACAAGGAATTCAGTCCCCTCTACGCAGACTCCATAGAGTGTGGTTCCTCTTTGTGGTCAGGTTGCCACTAGTTGGTTGGTTACACCTCCCTAGAAACAGAAAACACACAACAGAGATTGATTACCACAAGGCCTTTGATATTATATAGAGTAAAAGGCAGTATCCTGAAGATCATTTCTTTATTAGAACTTTGGCTGAAAGAGTTCCTCTACGGTTTCTACTTTGGTAGTGATTGTAAATAACCATAGCTTGCATAGTGTCAGAATTTAGTAGAACACATGGAAGCCCAAAGAGCACATCCAGGTGTATAGACATGATACCCATGTATAAAGTGAGCTGTGACTTACGACGCAGTGAGAGTAGAGTTGAGCACTAGGGTGGTGCGTATCCTATAGAGCTGGGCTAGGGTCAGCTTCTTGTGCTGATGGGTCTTCCTTCTTTTGGGCGATGACTGCTTCTCTGGGCAACCGGCTGTGAACGACTCACTGCACTTCCCCCCGTGTCCTCCAGAGGGCGCCCCCACTGTCTCCCCATCTGAGCTGCTGCCGTCAGCCTGGCTATTGCTGCCTTCACAGGCCTCAGCTGCAGCCAGAGCCCTCTGGACCTGCCGGGCCTCCGCCTTCCTCAGGGTGTCACAGAGCTTACCAGAAGGCATGCTCATACTCAGGAAGTCCTCATACTCAGGCTCTGAGTCTTGGTCAGTCTTAAACAGCCCAGTAAGGTCTTGGGCTGATAGGCTCTTACTGTGGACCAGGCATTCCGCCCTCTCGCTCCTGTGTTCTGATTGGTCCTGGGCTGTAAGGCTGCGGGTTTGTATCCGGGAGACAGGGGTGTTGTCACGGAAACGCTGCAGAAGGTTGTCCTCTGAAATTGACTTGATGTTTAGGCTCTGGAGGCTGCGGAGGCGGGCAGTAACCGGGGGGCGTCGCCGAGGCTTCAAAGACTGAACCACTGACAGCTGGGAACCAACAGAGGTTGAATCCTCCTCCTTCTCCACTTCCTCATCCATCAGTTTCATTACCACCTTTTCGCTCTCCATTTCCACCTCCACCCCCACCTCCTGTCCCTCTATCCCTCCCTCCTCTTCAGTCTCCTCTCCCTTGCTCTGGCCTGGTCGTGTCTGCAGGTCCAGCTCTCTCAGTAGGGACTCTGGGGAGAGGGTACCGTAGGCACTGTCCATGGACAGAGAGCGACACTGAGGCTCCAGCTCAACCTCCCCTCCCTCCATAACACCCTCTTGCTCTGGCTCAGGGTCCCGGTCGGCGAGATTGTCCTGGGGGCTGGCAGGGTTGCAGTGCAGGGGCTCAGGCCCAGTAGGTGGGGTAACTGTGCCCGAGTCTAGGCTCTTCTCTAAGGGTCCTCCTGAGTCTGTGCTTGTGGCTGAGGGGTTTTGGTGCTCCCCTGAATCCTCTCCTATGTCCATGACTGACAGGGTCTCTGTGGAGCAATCCGAATGACTGGAAGAGAAAGAGATCAAAACTGATGAGAATGGTTCTAGTAATATAAAACACTAACAATAAATGATAATGTTTACATGAAATAATATTTGCACAGATCCGATCAACATCTACAGTGTCCTTATAGAAGAATGAAGCTCTACGATGTCTAAGTCGTTGTTTGGGTTTGTACCTTGGTCCCTGCTGATCTTTGTTCCTCATGCAGGGGGAGCTGGAAGTGGAGTTGCTGCTCTTGTTTTCCTCCTCCTCTTCCTCTCCGCATAGACGGCGCTGTAGGGTGACCTGCTGCCTGAGAACCTCCTCAGTCCGCATTCTCTGGAGCTGGTTCTGGACGTTGCAGATGGCGTCAACCCAGCTTCGCCCCTGGGTGGCGCTGTTGGCCTGGAAAGTGTAGGCCGCCACCGCGCTCTTGAACTCATTGAGGTAGATGAGAATGAAGGAGCCTATAGTAAGAAAGAACAGCTAATCTAAACACATTTCTCAAGCATTTGCGTGAGCCTGTCTGCAGTGGCAGGTGGGAAGGAATATCTCTTTCAGGACTTTTCTAGTGGTTCCACTGTGCCAGACATGCTTAATTAAGCACAGATGAAGTATGTGAAAGAAAACAAATACCTTGAACCCCAGTTTAAATGTAGCTGCATGCTGGTACTCACCAGGGTCCTTCAGTTCCTTGCAGACAACATTGTGGATGAGGAGGGGCTGTCTGATCACCTTGACCTTCTCTAACCTCTTCACTGGTTTGGTGATGAGCAGCAGGTCTGTGAACAGGAAGCAGTACACCTCCATCTGTGGGAAGGATGGGGAATTGCTTCCAGGTCAATTTTAGGTCACTTGTCATGATTCTAGTACAATAAACTAGGCTAAATCAAATAAGTAAATATTATGAAAGCAATTTGCTCCCCAATCACCCTGGTCATTGACATATTCTATCACAATGACCGTGGGTAGTTCTCAGCCTGCGACAGTTATAATCAGGTAAAAGCAGTTACAAAGTAGCCCAGCCAGACACTTACCCTGCTGTCTTTGCCCTCCTTCATGCGCAGTGCCGCCTCCAAATGGAGCTGTCTGGTCTCCTCTGGTGATGTGCCTCTCATTGGAGCCATCAGGTCGAAGCGGTTAAACTCACGCAGGATCTAAGGAGAGAGACAAGAAAAAGAAGGAGTTACACACCAAGCAGAAACACAATTTCAACCCGGACTAAAAATCGAATTCAATAGAGATTCTCGTCTAGCAGTAGACTTGCACCGGTATACCCAGCAAGCCAGCCCTGAGTGTGGTGAGTGCCCACCTTCTCCAACTCCTCGCTGCTCCCCTCCACTGCTTCGTAGGAGTCGATGCGCCCAGAGATGGCGGCTAGCTTCTGCTGCTCCTCCCGCTGGCGCATCTGAGAGTCCACGCTGTTGATGAAGCCCTCCACCCACGCCACCATGCCGCTGACGGCGTCGCGGGACGACGACTCGTCCGTCTTCTTGAGAACAGCCTTCAGCAGTAGGGGATACTTGGTGAGTCTCTGGTGGGGCTTGGCCAGCATGTCAGCCAGCTTCAGCCGGTTACACTGCTTATGGGTCTCAGCCCACTGCGCAGGGGAGAGAGAGACCAGGAGTTAGAGGTTAAAGAAAATGTGGCTAGGAACTTAAATGAACAACACTGAAAATTGCTATGTAGAACGTAATAGTGGTATCTGATATTGGTTGACTGTGCTGTATTTGTGAGATGAGTAAATGGTATTTGGTGGGCAGTTGTTTAACTTGACACCATCAGTGTGAACAGAGAGAGAGAGAGATATCGGGAGGACAGGCAGACTGCAACTCACCGTGACGTAGATCCTGAAGAGCTCATTGTCCCTGAGCAGTGACCTCATGTACTCCATACTGGCCTCCTCCTCCATACAGTAGCGGATGTAGGGCTTAAACCTGGAGCCAATCGTCCTGAAGCCATGGTGGAGGTCTGTCGGGTTGAGGAGGGTTCTGGCCTGCCGGGCCATCTCCAGGGCAGGCAGCATCACCTGGTTCCACAGGGCCGTGTGCAGACGTACAATGTCCTGGATGTTACTGAAGAGTCGCGCAGGCTCCACCTCCGTCAGCAGACCACTCTCCTGCAGGTTCAACAGCCCACACAGGAACAACTGGAGGAAGAGAGGACATGGGAGAACAGGTTGCAATATGGGACATCTGATAGGAAAGTACTGCACTAGAGATAGACAACCTACTCTGAGTGTACAATACATTAGGAACACCTTCCTAATATTGAGTTGCAACCCATTTTGCCCTGAGAACAGCCTCAATTTGTCATGGGGCATGGACAACAAGGTGTCGAAAACGTTCCACAGGGATGCTGGCCCATGTTGACTCCAATGCTTCCCGCAGTTGTGTTACGTTGGCTGGATGTCCTTTGGGTGGTGGACCATTCTAGATACACACGGGAAACTGTTGAGCCCGAAAACACAGCAGCGTTGCAGCCCGACACACTCAAACCGGTGCGCCTGGCACCTACTACCATACCCAGTTCAAAAGGCACTTAAACTCTTTGGTCTTGCCCATTCACCATTTGTACTCATGTCTCGGGGCTTTAAAAAAAATCATTCTTTAACCCAGTCTCCTCCCCTTCATCTACACTGGCTGAAGTGAGATCAATATGAGATCCTCGCTTTCACCTGGATTCCCCTGGTCAGTCGGTCACGGAAAGAGCACGTTTTGTACACTCGCGCTGCATACGTGTCACTAACAGCACTCAGAGAGCACACCTAACCAAACTAAAACTCTTAGCAGGATACATTGAAGTAGTTCCTTTGGACTTGACATAGAGGGTTATGTTGTTCTTCCAAAAATGATCTAGGAGGTACACGTGTGTAAGGGAGAGAAGCAATTACTTTGTAAAAGGCCACTTACGTCAGTGATGACTCGTAGTTTCTTGATGTAGGTGGCCTCAGTGTGCAGGAGCTCCCAGATCGCCTCCTGCTGATGGAACTGGCGTCTGGTCAACGTCTGGAAGCACACAGAACCAAAACCACACTCATGAGGTAATGGCCTCATACACATCCATGTGAACAGACGACGACACACTCCCTTATCCATGAGTTACACATAAGAACACAATACACACACACCACCACCACCACCCCCAATTGAGTTGGAGTGCATCTGAAATCCCGATCCCCAATCACACAGCATCTTATCACACACAGACATCGGTCTATCTTGCCTGAGCCAATCCTCTAAGGATGTGAGTTCTGCCCAGGAAAGAGAGACGGACGCGATTGATCTGGTAACGTTTATACAACTCCACAACTCCACATTAACCTTAATAAACAGCTGTACAACACTGGCTGTAAACGTTATCCGCCCTGTTGCTGGGAAACACCAGACTGGATGGGCGGGAGATTGTCAGGCCAAAACAGGAACGGATTGTGAACAGTTTATGACTTAATACGGGAGTAGCTACATGCATGCGATCATATCAAAGTTGATTTGTCACGTGCGCCGAATACAACAGGTGTAGGTAGACCTTTCAGTGAAATGCTTAGTTACAGGCCCTAACCAACAGTGCAATTTTTAAGTAAAAAAATAGGTATTAGGTATTTGTATGTCAGTGAATGAGTGTGTGTTTCGGTGAGTTTGTTTTGGTGCGTGCTTGTATTCGTGTGTGTGTGTGTGTTCATGTTACCGTACCTCATGGTTGTCGAGTAGCTGTGTCCAGCTGTCCTCCAGGGTGAGGCTGGTCTCCTCCTCCTCCTCCTCCCAGGAGTCGTGATGGAAGGAGAGCTGAGGAGGAACCTTGGGAAGGCCAAACAGAGTGTACGACTGCAGCTTATTCTGGAGCTGCTCCATGCGGTCCACCTCCTAATAGAATGGGGAAAACCCATACGTGTCATTAACCACAGCTCCTGGGCAAATGAAGTATTCCTGCTTTATTTGAACATAATTCACATGCACAGCACCTTTAGAGGAAATCACAAGGTCAGTATTAAATCAAAAGGTTAAAAAAATAATAATCAAGTATTACTTTAGGAAGGGGAGAGGCAGGAACAGTGTCTTTAACTGTATTACGATAGAGGTTATTATTGTCTTAAAGAAAACTGTAAGACAGATTGACCTCCTGCATAAGCATAACCCTCAGAGTCCACTGAATTCTTCAATCTTAACAGCTACCCAGACTATTGTCCTGCCAGGACAGCCTTATGTGTACGTATGAAAATGAGCTTAGTGCATTGAGATCACTTGGACAATAGAAGAGCTGGGTAAGGGGGCGGGAGATGCTAACTGTGCTTTGGGGACCTGTCCCCTGAAGGGGATACAGGATTTGGTTGTTTGACCCTGGTTCACCCTTGCTTTGTGGAGGGGGCAGGTCTCCGCGGTCCCCCACCCAGCCCTGCCACTGACAGGGTTAAAGATGATGGCCATTGGCCACGGTGAATAGAGATGACCTGGGAGCTGACAGGTGAGTGACAGACACGGTATCCCTCTGACATCTGCTACTGTGCAGGATATGACCTCAGGGGAGGGTGGACAATGTACGCGTGTGTGTGTGTGTGCTTTGTTAGCCTTAAGAGATAAAAGTGAAGGATTATTGGCATTTCGTATTTTTGCCCCATTCTTGTGTGTGGAATGTTATTATCGTAGTAGGGTCTTGAATAGACATTCCTCAAAACATGTTAATCCTTTGTTCTTACCAGTCACTTCCACCACAGCTACTTAATGTATTTGTTGAGTGGAAGGTTGCTGTGTGAGCCTATTCAGAGGCTTTGGAGAGGAGGGATGTGATCTCACTGGGAGCTGAGTGGATATGGCCTTTGAACCCCGCACTACGCACACGCTTGGCGCGCACAAACACACCACCTCCCTCACTCTACTAGCTGATAAGGTTTCCCCTCTGACGGCCCGGACCAGGCCTTTACCCCTCACCTTGCCAAAAGCCCCTGCTCCAGTGTTGGAGCTAAAGAAGCCGGAGAAGCGGCTGGCGGCGCGGTTCTTCCAACTGTCCGGTCCAGCCCCCACACTGGACAGAGAGCTGCTCAGTGCGGTCAGGGAGTCCGGAGACGGGATGCTGGCGTCCCCGAGGAACTCCGTTATGTTCTTCCTGCGACGTGCCTGACCCTGCAAGAACCGGGAGAGACCAGTGTTAAGAGCGAGTTTACATGAAGTCACCATGAAGAGCGAGAGAAAGCGAAACAGAAAGAGAAACAAGAGACGGTAAGAAGAATAGCAACTCATGTGAAAGGAGAGGAGCAAAGACGGGAGGGGAAAAAAAAGTCAAATACACGAGGAGAATAAACAGGAAACAGAGGGATTTTTTAAAAAGTGATGATGACATCAGCAAGAGAGCTGTTAAAGCAATCCTAACATCCTAACTGTCGTTCAGACACAAACAGGACCACAGGGAAGGAATGCCACTTCCTGAGACGGAACACTAATTACCTCAGAGGAAAGAGAGCAGGCCGGGGGGGGGGGGGGGGGGGGGGACGACGCTGTTCCATAAGAACCGGCGGACGGCGGGAATCAATCCACTGCATTGCTCCATCACTATTGCTACCCTGTGAGCAAGCAAGCCCTCCCGCTGGTCTGCGCGCCTCAAACATACAATCTCAATCCAATTCACGAGCATCATCCGGCTGGGAAACCAAAACAAACATGGGCCTCCTCAGGCCTCGGTATCTGAGGAAACAGTTGGGTTTTTTTTTGCCATCAGAGAGAGACAGTGTGTCAGTGCAGTGTAATCTGCTAGTGGGGACTAGGGAGTCGCTGGGCCATTGACCCGTGTTCAGTTCATGTCACAGTAGAAAGGAACATCAATTCCATGGGATTGACTGCTGCTTTCTTATCCACTGCTCACAATCTCAACTATTTCCCTGTCAAGTCATTCTGGGTGGCTAACAAATCATAGGCAGAGGATAAGGTCTCCGCCGACAGTACACGATCCGTAGTGAGAATGCACACAAAAGAGGCTGGTTGGCATTGAGCAGTGGTGTGGTAAACAAACTGTCGGATGGAGAGAAGAAATAGCATCTCTCTCTCTCTCTCTCTCTCTCTCTCTCATCTACACTACCCATCTATAAACAACACTACTCAAAATGTATCGGGATTCTTGAAAGGCTTTCACGCAAGAACCCCGTTTCGACCAATCTTTGTAGTACAGTACAACCTTCTCCTCCTATCCAAAGCCATATAAACGGTTACTTCATATCGGAGGAAGTTTTCCTCCTCTGTTTTAGTATCAAAGTGGGATAAGATCGAGAGGGAGAGTAAAAAATGACTGAAGCATCATTTCCCAATCCACTATATTTAGATTTAAGTGCTTCAGTGGAGCAAACAGTGTGGTCTCTCATCCAGCTCTGACCAGGGGGGGTTTCTGGGGGATCTCGGCCAAGGACACAGGTGCAGGAAGTGGACCGAGCGAGAGAGAGAGAGAGAGACTCTGTGCTAGTGACAGCATCTCATTGGGCTAGACTAGAGAGGCTAAATTCCTATTAGCTTAGCGTGGTAATGCTCTGGCAACAGCTACACAGAGCACGGTAGGTGAGAAAAATGTGATTCTAGTTTTAGCAACATGGTTTTTTAGATTAGTGCATGATAAGGAACATTTGACCAAAACTAAAAATGACACAGTATCAGTCATTTGAAGGACATTTCTGAAATGACGAGTTTCAATACATTACAGTACAAAACAAAGTCCCGGCACTATGCCCACCAACCCAAAGAGAAGTAGGCTTAGTCTTTGCTACCAACAACTGCGATACCCTAGTGTGACTACAAGACTTACTGTCTAAACTGGCAAATAGATGTCCACGTCTTTAATTCTAACAGAGATACAGTAAGGGAAAGGCTCCCTGACATTTCACATAATGTAAGTAGTACAATACTCACCATTGAAACCAGCGGCATGTCAAAGATTACAAAAACCATAATTCGGTTAGAGACTCATTGACTGCAGCCCATACCGGATCGGAAGCAGCTGCAGTGTTCTCTCAAGTTGAACCTCTCTTCGTCCTTCTCCGCATACATGCACGATACACACACACTTCAGAGCCAGAGCCCTTAGACTAAGAGGGGAAAGCCCCAGAGAGCGACAGCTGCAACAACTAGAAGTTGTTCCCCATCAGAAAAGCGCTTTTGAAGTCAAGTTATGAGCTGAGATGTCCTGCTCAAGTTGAAAGAGTCCACGTTTTGATGTTTGATAGGAAGGACACAAGAGCCACTATCTCCATGAATACACCATGAGCACCACCCCAGGACTCATCTTTGAACTCTGTGTGTCTCTGTGGTAGTCCTTCAAGTACCGCTGTTCTAACACCGAGAGGTGACGCCTGCTGTGCTGACTGAGCCTGCTGCCTGCCTAGCATTTCACACAGCCACTGTCCTGGAGTCATAGCAACCGGGAGGATCCTGCCTGGCCCATTGTGTTGAGGAGGAAAGGAAGAGGAGGCAGGGCTACTGGAAAAGAGTGAGTGTGTCACTTATCTACATAAAGGGGGCGTGGACAGAGCAACAGCTTGCAGGGTAGAAGAGAACAGACATCCTGGTGCTGCAGAAGACTTGCCAACTGTTCATAGTGGCTCTTTGGCCCTTTGTTTAGAGCCGCAACTGATGTCCAATTTCCTTGTTCTGACTGTTCGGAATCCCCCACAGAGCCCCACCCCGTGCCTTTCCTTTCCTTTTAAACCACTGCACTTCCCTCCAAACTGACTGACAGCTTTATCATTCAAAATCTGCCATGCTTCCTGATCGCAAACAAAACTGTGTTAGTCTACAGTACAGCTTTACAGAAATGTATTCAGGCGGTCACTGGTATGATGCATGTACCAGGCATATAGAAACAGACTCACAAGGAGAGTTTTGCTTTTGGGAGCAAAGCAGATTGTCACATACAAGTTAATTTGGGAATGTCTCCAGTTGTAAGGAGAGAAAAAAAAGAACAGAGGCATTGAGTGAGCTAACAAAAACATGTATTACTGAATTGGTGAGAACTCTAGTTAGGCCTTTACCACAGTGAAATGACCACAATGTCTTGCTCTGTTGTGGTTTGAATGAGCATTCCAAATTTTAAATTGAGACGTATCTTTTGGCTCCGTTCAGCAACAGCTCTTTATTCAGCGGTGCTTGATTAAAAGAAAGGTACGAAAAACCATACATCTCTAATGTAAAGCCTAAAAAGGTTGACTACCATTTTGTCGGCTCGTGAAAACTAGAGTTCAAATTCAAGAACTAGATTTCTAACACGCTGTGTGTTCAAAGAATGAGGCTCTCTTCTCACTACCGGTTATTCCTGCAGTGAGGAATTACCATCTTCAGATCATGTTTTTAATAGCTCATCTACAGATAATTGTTGTCTGGAGTAGGGCTGGCATAATTACCGTATAACCGTGTAACCGACAGTTATGGATGAAGCCTGTCATTATTTTTTACCATCATAACCAGGGCTAAAATTAACACCCTCCACCTGCCAAACGCAGGTAGATTCTGGCATTGGCGGGTAAAGATGTCTATTTCACCAGCCACATTGGCAGGTGGTCAGAGCTCCACAGTGAGAGCATTCCACTCACATTTGTGAAGAAAAAAAAGTATGATCACATTTATAGTAAAATAAACGCGGCAGTAGCTGTTTTCAAAGTGTTTCTGCCGTTTTGTTTCATAGCTGGTAAATTCGTCGCACAAAGTCAAAGAACTATGAATCCTATATAGCCTATTCCACTTCGGTCTACAACACCGCTAGATTGTGCGCACGTGAAGAGCCGAGTGAACTATTCCGTTTTAGAAGCTCTGCACACAGGCATAAAATTTGGTCTGATATACCTGAAATGAAAGTCTGAAGTGAGACTTTGTCCTTGTGTTTCTTGGCTATTTACATTGTTTTGTTCACAAGCTAGGTTGTTTTTCTATGCATGAGTTTCAACTGCTAAGGAAGAGAAGACAAGCTGCTACTAGTCAGACTCAAATCTCAAAAGGCACAAACATGACTCAAATCGCGCTACCACGGTAACCTTCCGCCATTAAAGGGCAGGAACACATTTTTGTATCTGATATTTTGGTTAAAAGCCAAACGAAATTAAACATACCACATTACTTCTTATTAGGAATACATGTATTGTTTTAGAAACAAAGCATGCTCATCCATGTTTTTGTTTTGTTGGTGTAAATTAGGCAAAGCCAAATATCTTTGGCCTGGTAAAAAAAAAATCTGAGTTGCTGGTATATTTTGAAATCTACCTGCCACAGTGGCTGGTGAACCAAAAAGTGAATTTTATGCCCTGGTCATAGTCGTTAAAAATGAAACGTTTTTTTTTTGTGTGGAACGAACAGCTGACTGAAGACTGGATGCGGGCATTTGTATGCTCTAACACGGACTCTACAACTACTAATGTTGGCGGCAACACGGACTCTACAATGTGACGAAGGGGCAGCAGGTAGCATAGCGGTAGTAACCCGAAAAGTCGCTTGTTCAAATCCCCGAGCCGACTCTAGGTGACAAATCTGTCGATGTGCCCTTGAGCAAGGCACTTAACCGTAATTTACACTGTAAATTAATCTGGATAAGAGTGTCTGCTAAATGACGTAAATGTAATTAAACTTTGTTGCTCCCTGCTAAAACACGCAAGTTGTTGTAGCAAAGGAGTCTTCGGTTGCCTAGGCAATGCCCACATCCTTGCAGCAGCAGTCAAAAGCAAAGGAAAGGAGAACATGTGAATCAGAATGTTTTTTATTTTTGCTATTCGCACCATTATAACGATAACCGCGGTCATAACGATAACCGCAGTCATTTGGCTGACCAATGACTGTCGTCCAAAATTCCATGACCGTCACAGCCCTAGTCTGGAGCTCAAAAAGCAGTATTCAAATCAGGGATCCAAAAGATCGTCTCTTTCACAGATAGGATTCGATTCCCAAAATTCACCGAAAATAGAGCTGTTCGTTCATGAACGACCCATCGCTAGTTTGAATCAAAGTTCCCAACCCAATAGGTTGATGTTTTCCTCAATCAACTCTGTTTTGATTTGCACGTCTAGACACAACTTTCCACAATGCTTCCCTGGTTGACTGTAACAAGGAAACAAATGCCCAGTAATGACCTGAAGGGGAAAATCCCTTGTAGTGCCTGTTGCAACAAATAAAGTGTGCCTACTTATTCTACACAGATAGGACTAAGAAAATACTTTTGCATAACATGGCAGATCAACTACAAGTCATCAAATTCAGGTAATCTCTAATCAACTGGAGTAGCTGTCTTTCTTTTAGCATTTATCTCCTGTGTTTCTCAACATAGGCTACTTAAAATGAACCATTTGTAATGGTAGTCTCCTTACAAAAACAGCAGATATTACAGAGCACGTCTACTCAAAAGAGCAGCAGTCTACACCTGACTAAACAGCCCCCCCCCCTATCTTACCTATGTTGTTTACTATTTTACCAACATCTCTGTATGGCCCTGTCTATCTAACCAGCCCTCTCCAAACGATGGTGTTGACATGAGTTTCACCTGGCCTCTGTGTAGACCTTTCGGTCACCCTCCATTAATAACAGAGAGGACCCTGACCTACAACACTACTGACAGGTCTGGGAACTGGGGTTGGTGGCCCTCGGCAGTCTGCAGTCACGGTCAGCTCCAAGCAGGTTAATGATATCAAGTCTCGTGTCGAGTCGGCTCCTTATCGCATCTCTGCCGTTTGTGGTCTTAACCTTGGTTTTGATGGGGAAAATCTTTCAGGTGCCAAAACCCCAGAGGGGACTTGGGTGGAGGATTGTATTGAAAGTAGCTAAACAGTCATGCAGTAGCCCCCCCCTCCTCTACTGGCCTTTCAGGTTTGTTGTTATTCAGCGATAAGAGGCCCCTAGGATCAGGCAGGCTGATTAACGATTGGAAAACAGTGTGACATTAACTTTCCTGGCCACATGGACACAAACCCACACACAAAACATGCATTTGCACACACATGACCATAGCCAGTGCCATGGTGGATACAAAGAACTACTGACATAAAAACGGGAAGAGATGAAATCATCCATCACCTGGTAAACCAGATATCACTTATAATACAGGCCAATGATCAGAATGTGATTCAAAATGTGTCCCTACAAGAGGCCCACCAGCATGACTGGAGTCGCCACTGTTCATCTCACACACACACTACCCTGCTAGGGTTTTCCCCATCATGCTCATGGCCAAAAGATCAATGAATCAGATACAAATCTCCCCCTTGACTAAGGTTACAGATTGAGAATTCTGCTCATGCAGTTACGCTATAAAGTTGTGTCAAATCAAAACTACAGCAATCATTGCCTAAGCATTATATTTAAGCTGGCATACATTACACTGGCATCTTGTCTAATATCAACTTAAACGAATACAAGCAGAGGTACAGAGACCCGGTGGGTGGGTGTGTCTGTCTGTCTCTCTCTCCCTCACCGGACATTGTGTTGGCGTTGGGCTCTGGAGAGGGGCTGATTCAGGCAGACCCTCAGGAATACCATCCACATGCAGCAGGTCCCAGCTATACCAGGACGAGAGGCGATTAAAACGCACCATTCTCAATCCTCACTTATTGTAGATGCAAAACAAGTCCAACAAAAGTCCTTCTGTAGCTCAGTTGGTAGAGCATGGCGCTTGTAACGTCAGGTTAGTGGGTTCGATCCCCGGGACCACCCATACGTAGAATGTATGCACACATGACTGTAAGTCGCTTTGGATAAAAGCGTCTGCTAAATGGCATATATTAAAAGTCCAAATGTCACCACTCATTTAGGAAGGTCTGGAATTTAAAACAAAGTCTCTACGAGATCCAAAAAACATGACAGCTCAGAAAAAAAGAGGAAGAATCCAACCAAAATCCACAGAGGAGAGGGTGTCCAAAGTGCTGAGGTGGAGGAGGATTAGAGCTACTTCCTGTGTTACCAGAGCAGTAGTTCCCGGAATCTCTCTGTCTCCTGGCAGGTCAACAATCACACTGAGATCATAAAAAATGCTGTGTGTTCTCCCTTCTCCCGTGAAGCCTCAACACACTCTACTATCCAAATCTCACTCATTAACACACAGCTACTGCTCCTGCAGCAGTTGAACTGGCTCCTAGCCCCTCCCAGTCATAAACGGAGCTCCCAGCCCTGATAGGCCGCAAACAGCAGACATCAGTCCCCACCTGGCTCAGCATACTCAACAAACACAGTAGGCCCACTTTACACACAACACCACACTTAGTACACAGAAATATCCCCATTCATGCTGGATAAACAAACCTTCTATAAAGAAATGCATGTCAGGTAGGGATAGTTAGATAAACACCTTGGGTTTCAATTGAAGACACGGTTCAGCATTTCACCATTTAATGACACAGCTTTACAGTACTTGGTTGAACCACCAAGATGGACCACATCTACACTACAGCATGTATACTTCAGCATCTAATATCCAAGAGCAATGAAATATCAAACAAAATCCAGCATTTTCACAGCGGAGTTGTCTATTAAAGCAGAAGAACAAAAACATGAAAGTTAACTCTTATGTCAATTTGTTTCTTCTTAGTTAAGCTGAGAATCGGGTGGCCGGTAGCCCGGCGGTAGAGAGCGTTGGACCAGTAACCGAACGGTGGCTGGTTCGAATCACCGAGTCGACTAGGTGAAGAATCTGTCAATGTGCCCTTGAGAAAGGTGCTTCACCCTTATTGCTCTTGTACGTCGCTCCGGATAAAAGCGTCTGCTAAATGGCAAGAATTTAAATGAATGGTTATTAATTTCACTGAACAGGTGTGGAAGTGCTCCCGGAGATCGTCAAACGTGATCCCACACAAATGCACGCGACTCCTCCCCGTTGTTATTTCAAACGACTCTTGCGCAAAATTTCTGGATTGTCCTCGTTGTGTATTTCACACACAGGTTTGACGGCCTGAAATGAGTGAGCTGTTCATTTTGTTAGCCTATTCCGAGCAGAACAATCACTACTGTAGTCTAGGGGGAAAAGACATGCGTGGGAGCACTGTGCTTAGTGGGGAAAATGACACCGAGGTCAAGGGGAAACATATAAAGACAACTGTTTTCCCCCTTACCCGTCTTCCTGCTACCATCAAAGGACTTTCATCAATACACAGGACACTGCAGTCCTACAGTATTTAAAGTCAGTTGAGATTACATTTAAATGAATACTGTCAAATATAACCAAACATGCATGTCTGAATTATAATTATTAACTTTAATATTGTCTACGTGTGCAAGTATCATTAAGTGTGTGTGTGTGTGTGTGTGTGTGTGTGTGTGTGTGTGTGTGTGTGTGTGTGTGTGTGTGTGTGTGTGTGTGTGTGTGTGTGTGTTTAGGGTTTCTGATGAGGGTGTTGCAGTGGAATGCTCGCTAGTCACATCTATGTTACTTCCTCTAAAAGATGAGGGCTGACTGCGTTATGGTTCCCTGAACCCTCCAAGCTATTCAACTCCTGTAATATCAATCAATCAGATTTATTTATAAAGCCCTTTTTTTTAACATCAGCCGATGTCAAAGTGCTATACAGAAACCCAGACGAAAACCCCAAACAGCAAACAATGCAGATGTGCATTGCTTGCCGTTTGGTGGCTAGGAAAAACTCCCTAGAAAGGCAGGAACCTAGGAAGAAACCTAGAGAGGAACAAGGCTCTGAGGGGTGGCCAGTCCTCTTCGGGCTGTGCCTGGTTGAGATTATAACAGAACATGGCCAAGATGTTCAAACATTCATAGATGACCAGCAGGGTCAAATAATAATAATCACAGTGGTTGTAGAGTGTGCGGTAAGTCAGCACCTCAGGAGTAAATGTCAGTTTGCTTTTCATAGCCGACCATTCAGAGTTAGAGACAGCAGGTGCGGTAGAGAGAGAGAGTTGAAAACAGCAGGTCTGGGACAAGGTAGCACATCCGGTGAATAGGTCAGGGCTCCATAGCCGCAGGCAGAACAGTTCATATATTTATCCCGATCCCCCAGTCTAACTACCTATCCATTACACATCTCCCTCTGGCCACTCCAGTTCCACAGACACCTTCAGACATCTCTAGGGTGGACCATCATTTCACCTTCTACTATAAACCTTGGGTGGAGCACAAGCCCTGGTTGACCTGGGCTGTATGTGTATGTGTTTCCATCTGTGTTCCATTGTACCGGACTGGACTGCACCATTACATTCCACAACAGTCATTGGTAGATGGGTTTTCATTCACATTTTCATTCATCCAATACAATACTTTTATGGGATATGACATACTGAAAAGAATCACCTGGTAGAAGAGAATATATTTTTTGAAGGATATTAGTCTCTCGTACCCGAGGTCAGATGAGTTCACAGTGACAAGGCTTTGTAATGAGTCTGTAGATCTGTCAAACGCCGTTTCATGAGCAGGTGAATCGTATTCTCTGTTCTGTTAACCGGCCGTGACAATGTTGTATTATTATCTATGGCAACCAAATGGTGCAAATGACATAAAGGCCTTAAAGAAAGTCCAAAGATCACTGCTATAAGATGTGATCTAGCTAGGGAATGGAAATCAACAAGACACCAAGCATCCACCGCATTCTGTTTGAAGTACTCATTGTTAACCAGGTGACTGGGGTCACCAACAGCTTAGATTATCAATAAATGGTACTATTCGAAAGTTACATTAGGCTTACACAGCGACTAGCATTTTCCAAAGATTGTACAAAATTAAACCGCAACTCTTGGGACACAATTATGCTAGTAGTAATTTCACCTTTGGTCAAACGTTTATAAACGCATTTTGGACTTTAGCCTGTGCCTAATACATTAACCTCATGGCAGGTAGCAGACACAGTCCTGCCAGTCTACCACCATTTGTGCCATGGTTTTTTTCCCAGGTGCCAGTAATCTTTGCTCAGTACCTCTGGAGCCAGGAATCCTCTACCTCAGAGCTAGCTAGGTAGGTAGGCAGAGGGTTAGTGCTAAGCTCTGGCTGGGCATGGGGATTGCATTGGGACTGTGTGAGCATTGCACAGAATTTGGTGGGAGGTTGAGTATCTAGTATCTACGTGCCGTCACACGACAATGAGCCCTACACAGCCCTGCCCATCCCAGGCCTTTGCCTTCTCTGGTCTGGTGAGAGACGTCAACGGTAGTAATTGGGGAGGTGGAAATGGGTGAACGGGCATAATGTGTATTCGTGATTAAGGTCAATGTGGAAACAGAAACCGATGGGTTGGACAAGAGCCAGAACACACGTGGGGGCAAAGCAACGTTTTGGGCTTTGATACTCTGATTGGTTAGAGACTATTCAAACGCTGATGACTTTGTTTTGTACAAAGGCCCATCGTCACCACAAACTAATTCAACGCTGGCAGATTCAGACTGAAGTATGTAGCGAACGATAGAGCAGCGGAAGAATTCGGCTCGAATCGACAGGCAAATCCTCGGTTGCCCTGCACCTCTTAACTTTCCAAGCTCTGTGGCAAACACATAATATTACAAACTTGTAATATCCCTTTTCGTGCACAACGGACGCTCCTTTAAGAGTAGCAGAATTTGCCTGGTCTATTTGAAGCCTGCCTGGCTCAATTCGTTGTTATGCCAGGCTGTATCCTGTCGCTAGATAAATATTTAAACTACCTGGAGCAAAGTCTTCTGTACGGTCGAGCAGCCAGCCAGGCTTGGAATGGTCCGTGTGTAATTTTAAAAAGGGCTGAAGTCAACACCCATAAGGTTCGGCATGTTCCATTTTTCCTCAGTCTCTACCAGACCCTGGGCTCGGCTGGAATGCTATATTAAGCAAATGCATGGCCCAGTGTTGAGCTCCTATCCTACAGGATGAAAAGTGTGTAGCCTTTCTCAACTCTTTATCTCCCTCTTGAGGACACGGAGAGAATTGCAACCAAGAGAATTGCATCGTTATCGTATCAAGAGCTGTCGGTTTGAGATGATGACGCAACAATTCATGACATGTACAGAAAACGGTTGCACCAGGCAACATTACTTAGCGGATGGATTTCTAGTTGCCAAGAAGAGCCAATACATTTTACTGAAGGGGACTTGTCAAGCATTAAATGTTGACTGAATGAGGCACTTCTAACTAAACAAAGACAGGAGAGGAGAGGAACGGTATGACCAAGCTTCTGACTAAATCAGACAGGCCCATGTCTAATGTCCGAGGCTGACGACTTACCCATCCACAGACAGACAGACGGACACTAAAGCCCTGTCACATTACAGAAACCTCAGCTTTATCCCCACCCGCTACCCGCTTCCTGGCCCGGGGGCACGGCCGCAATGACATCATGTCCATGTTTTCAGTGGCACGCAACGCTACCGTGTCACTGTTCACACCCATGGACTTGTTTTTCACTCTGTAACCACAGAGGGCTAGTCCACACAAGCTTCAAAGCAATGTGCAAGAGCATAGCACCAACCACAGACATTATATTGAGGGAACGTTGCATCCTCTCACTTTGTCCGGTGTCAAAATCAGTCAGCCCGGTTCACGCGACACACAGCTATGGAAAGCGTGCCTGTGTTTAGCACAGAGGACCGGGGTGCCAGTTCACCCCTTGTCCAACAGAGCAGCCAGCCACTCTCTCTCAGCACCTCTTCTCCAGGCCAAAAGGGAACACTTCTTGGTCCTCCCTGTCAGTTAGGGGGGAAGCGGCCAGAGGCAGTGCCTCTTCCTGCGTGAGGTCACCAGTCTCACAGCAGGCTCAGAGGCTGGCACAGCCCAGGCTAGTCGGAAACATAGTGAAGGCTGGCACAGTAGAGGTCATGAGGAAATCGATAAGCAGGGTTTAAGTGTTCAGATGGGAGGAAAGATAGAGGATGAGGTAATGGAGGATGAGGTAATGGTAACTGACTGGCTTATTATCACTACATAGAATGATCCACTACATGAAGAAAAGGCATCACGGGATGAAGGGTGAGATTATGGAAAGTGGGAGGAAGTCACAACAAAAGTTTCAAGAGGTTTTAGAGATGAGTGGGCCATGGCTGTGTATAAGTCAGACAGGATTTATAGTTTAACTGTGCTTACAAGTGTCTGTATGAATGTATTTAGCGATGGCATGAATGTGTTTGTGTTTAGTGTGAGAGAGAGAGAGAGAGCGAGAGAGAGAAAAAAAGAAAGAAGATTTAGTGTAGTGTGCGAGTGAGAACATACTGTAGAGGCTGCACTGACCAGCAGATCGACGTTGCTCTCCTTGCGTCCAAGCGATCCGTGCTCCACCCTCTCACTACAGAGGGTAAGGATGTAAGGACTCTGCTCCCCCAAGGAGGGTTTCATGTTGGGCAGACTGAGCGACCGCAGGTCTTTCACCCCCTGCTCCACCTTCAGCTCATCACCTGGCCGCGCTGAGGAGGAACCAACAACGGGAGGGTTAGCTTCCTGGGTTTTAAAATTCTCTTTATTGAAGCTCGATATTTGCAATAGAAAAGTACATGCCCCAAAAAAAACGTATCAACATTCTTTTCTTTTTGGCTCTAGCTTCCTGTTGAAGTTCTCGCTCTGCGGGCTCCAAAACAGGATCTCTAATCTTGTGGGCAGCCTTAAATCCCTCTTAAATATTGGATTGTAATAAAGACAAATACATCAAAGCAGATGATGTGATGCCATTACATTCGCTCTGTTACAGACATTATTAAGAACTGTGCTCCCCATCAGCAGCCTCCACTGATCTATCCAGATTGCCTAGTCATTTTTACCCCTACCTACATGTACATATTACCTCAACTACCTCGTACCCCTTTCACACTGACTCGGTACTTCTTGTATAAGGCCTCATTATTGTTATCTATCGTGTAACTATTTTCACTTGTTAATTTTCTTACTTTTTAAACTCTGTATTGTTTGGGAAAGGCCTCTTAAAATGCTTACTTAACGTTAAAGTCTACACCGGTTGTATTCGGGGCATGTGACAAATAAAAAATAAAAAACAGATTAGATGATTTGCTGCTACAGATAATAGTCTCGTGCGGGGATCCAAGATGGGGGACGCCCTGTCCAGTTTCCTCTGAACGGAGAGACAGGAAAACTAAGGCCCTGCCATCTGTCCCACCCAGGCATTTTTAAAGCTTGCGGGTAAAGAGAAAAGCCAAATATTCTCAAATATAGAACGATCAATTAGATTAGTGTTGATTTCATGGTTTGTTAACCCGACAAATTTGGTTGTCAGTGCAGGGTAGTAATCAAAAGTTGAAATGCATTGTACCTTGGTTGGTTTAGAATCAAAACGGAGGTCGATTCCGTGGAAAAATATAAACTCAGAAAAAACAGAAACGTCCCTTTTTCAGGACCTTGTCTTTCAAAGATAATTAGTCAACATCCAAATAACTTCACAGCTCTTCATTGTAAAGGGATTAAACACAGTTTCCCAACAATTAATGAACATGCACCAGTGGAACGGTCGCTAAGACACTAACAGCTTACAATTAAGGTCACAGTTGTGAAAACTTAGGACACTGAAGAGGCCTTTCTACGGACTCTGAAACACACCAAAAGAAAGATGCCCAGGGTCCCTGCTCATCTGTGTGAACGTGCCTTAGGCATGCTGCAAGGAGACATGAGGACTGCAAATGTGGCCAGGGAAATAAATTGCAATGTTTGTGTTACGCCTAAGACAGCACTACAGGGAGACAGGATTGACAGCTGATCATCCTCGTATCATCATCCTGTATCATCATCCTGCACAGGATCGGTACATGCAAACATCACACCTGTGGGACAGGTACAGGATGGCAACAACAACTGCCCGAGGTACACCAGGAACGCACAATCCCTCCATCAGTGCTCAGGCTGTCTGCAATAGGCTGAGAGAGGCTGGACCGAGGGCTTGTAGGCCTGTTGTAAGACGGGTCCTCACCGGCAACAACATGGGAACAAACCCACCGTCGCTGGACCAGACAGGACTGGCAAAAGTGCTCTTCACCAACGAGTCGCGGTTTTGTCTCACCAGGGGTGATGGTCGGATTCGCCTTTATCGTCAAAGGAATGAGCATTACACCGAGGCCTGTACTCTGGAGTGGGATCAATTTGGAGGTGGAGGGTCCACCATGGTCTGGGGTGCTGTGTTACAGCATAATCGAACTGGACTTGCTGTCGTTGCAGGCAATCTCAACACTGTGCGTTACAGGAAAGACATCCTCCTCCCTCATGTGGTACCCTTCCTGCAGGCTCATCCTGACATGACCCTACAGCATGACAACGCCACCAGCCATACTGCTCGTTCTGTGTGTGATATCCTAAAAGACAGGAATGTCAGTGTTCTGCCATGGCCAGCAAAGTGCCCGGTTCTCAATCCCATTGAGCATGCCTGGGACCTGTTGGATCGGAGGCTGAGGGCTAGGGCCATTCCCCCCAGAACTGTCCCGGAACTTGCAGGTGCCTTGGTGGAAGAGTGGGGTAACATCTCACAGCAAGAACTGGCAAATCTGGTGCAGTCCATGAGGAGGAGATGCACTGGAGTACTTAATGCAGCTGGTGGCCACACCAGATACTGACTGTTACTTTTGATTTTGACCCCCCCCCCTTTGTTTCTGTTAGTCACATGTCTATGGAACTTCTTCAGTTTATGTCTCAGTTGTTGAATCGTATGTTCATACAAATATTAACACATTAAGTTTTCTGAAAAACATTATTTTTTTTGCTGAGCTTAGTTCATATATTCTATTTTATTAATTGTGAAACTTGAGGGAAGCAAAATAAGATGTGGTGTTCTGATGGATGTTGACTGGTCCTCTGATGCAGTTACCTTTAACCTTGAGATAGTGGCCACCGAAGCGGTAAGCCTCAAAGTTCAGGGACAGGGGAGTGTTGGACTGGTCCAGGAACAGATCTACCCGGGATAACTCAATACCTTTACGCTCAAACACAGGACCTAGCACCTCCCTGGAATAGAGGAACACAGAGAGTACAGAGTTAACAGACCAACAGGGTTACCCAACTGGCGTCCCGCCCGTGACTGTATTTGGCCCACCAAGTTTGTTGGACTTTTTTTTTTTTACTGTTAAAACACTAGAAAATCAGTTCTAAGTGATTTTTATTTTGGAAACCTGTTCCAAAAATACTCCCACGGATAATAGCTCGATAAATGTGATAGTATACAAAAGCAAACAAAGTTTTAATCAACTATTATATCCATTTGGGCTTCTTGCTGTCAATTTGCAATCCACAAATTATTTGTAATTATGTTCCATGTTGACCGTCCACTCAAGAAAATAAATAAGCCTGCGGCTGAATCTAGTTGACGATCCCTGCCCTACAGACCTAGTCAAACCATTCATAACGACCCCACCACTCCCCCGGCCGCCTTGTTTCTCACCTCAGGGTCTTCTTTTTCACGGCGGGGACGATCTCTGTGTCAATGTCCACGTTCAGATCAAACTTGAGGCTGAAGCACTCCTTGCTGGGATCCTGCAGGGGGCGACAGACACATTGGAAGTTAACGGGCCGTCGAACTGAAGAGCTTAGTCAGAACGGCCGTAGTGATCTCTTTCTCAGTAGATGCACAGGGAGGCCCTTTACTAGCAAGCAGGCTGGCTAAGACTACTCAGAAACGGCCTGTCGGAGACCATGATATATATCACTCCCTGGCTGCCACAGAGAACTAACGCGACCTCAGAGATGCATGAAGCCTGCAATCATGTTGGCACTGTGATCATCATACAACCTACAACTTTCTACCACATACAACAAGACAGCTCTGTTCAGACCAACAGACTTGACCCAATACTATTAGGAACTGAGGTAGAGAGATGTGGTTTCCTAAGGGGTGTATTTCTACGTTGCACCCCTGCATCAATACTCACGTCAGTGTGCCGTCGCCGTGGTTTCTTCTTCACCAACTTCAACCCCCCAGCTTTACGTTCCCTGGGGGGGGGGGGGGACACAACAGTCATTTGCACATTAATTGACACAAATATTGAACAAATCATTCTCATATTAACTCCCGTAATGAAACACCTATGGAATAACAGGTCAACACTAAACACAAGCACAACTATCGTATATTAATAGAGCAGTGTCGTCAAAGATGACTCCCCTAGACACTCGTCTAGCGTACATTTTCTCCTTCAAACCGAAACGACGAGCGCCATGCTGACAGACAGACAGACAAACTGATGATGTCTGGATCGTTGACATAACGGAAGTGACATACCCTCGGTCGTTGGCCCCTTCGTCCTCCTCCTCCAGGTCAGAGGGGGGGCTGGTGCGGGGGGGACAGGAGCGCGTCGAAACGTTCCGGGCCAGGATGGAACCTTTCAGGGGGGGGGGTTACACAGAATATCTGTTAGAGATCTTTTAATAACACTTTGTCTTAATAGCACAGGTACTTCCAGTTTAATCTAGCCTGACTAAATATTAAAAGGGCATTCTAAGCGTTTGTCAATCCTGTGGAAGGCAGTCGCGACTAACACATGAGTTCAACTTCATATCTTACAATGAACACAGTTGAAAAATAATAATAATAATGGAATCCCGGGTGGAGGAAGTCAAGTGGTTGAACAGGAAGATGGTCTAGAATGTATTCTTATGCAAAATACATTTCTTTGAGTCAACAGTTTCGATACAAGTGCAGCTCTGGGGACCTTGACCTGACCTATCATGCGACCGGTGTTGGGGAAGCTACTCTGAAAAAATAGTTTACCAAGCTAGCAATTACTTCACACTGGAGGAAGTTAAGCTACTCTTAAGAAAAATATAGTTACTTCGAAAAGAGACTACATCGTGAAAAATGATCATGTCCAATTATGAAATGTCAGAGACTACAAAATCGCAAGAAGAGATGGAATTCAGAACAGTCTGGATTCAGATGCTGACAGAATGTGCCATTTAGTCTGTCAAACACAAAAAACTGTTTCAAGTGAGAATTAGGCAGGTCTGATGCTGAAAAATTAAGGAAATGACTGCCTACTTGAAAAGAAAAGAAGTAAGTTACTTTTCTGCCATGTAAGTGGTGAAGCTAACTACTGAAAACTCTACAAAGATTTGAATGTATTAAACTACCACCAAGCTACGACAAAATGTAGTTCAATTCCTAATTCACTACTCCCACCCCTGCATATGACCTGACCCGAGTGTAGGATCGGGCACTAAATGTCGTGGAGAGGAAGTCTGGGTGTGTACGTGTTGCGGTGGGTAGTGTTGTGTACCTTGGGTTTGCAGGTCAAAGCGGGGGTGTCGGTCAAAGTGCATGTTTTCTGTGTCTTCCGGGTGGCAGCGGGAGTCACATGACTCACAAAGGTGAAGAGGGCTCTTGTTGTTCAGGTCCAGGCACTCTGGGTGGTGGCACACCTGGAGAGAGGGAGAAAGAGGGGTGAGGGTCAGCACAGCAGATGTACCAATCAACTTGGCCAGTAGCCTCGCGCGCCAGACACTTCCTCCCCGAGCTCGCAATTTCCCCGGGGAGGTCAAGTAGGTTAACAGAGAGACAGATCACAGTATAACGACACATTTACATCAGCAGGACAGACAGACTACTGCTCCAGGACACAAGCCATTGTTTACACCATCACAGGGGCACGGAAGCAGCAGACACAGTTTGATATCACACAGCGCACAGGAGGTCTTCTGACTAGAGTTAGCCAGTCAGCCATCCAGTCAGGCAGACAGACAGCAGAAGGGAGCTGGATTAGGCCCTCTCCACCTGTGGCCAGACCCAGACAGACCTCCCCCTCAACCAGCCCCTCCAGAGGACAGCAGCCCCAGGGGGTGGCATCCCTGGCCCAGGGGGTGGAGGACATGGGTAGGGGTTTCCCCCTCTCCAGCCTCTTCACCTCCCCAGGCACCACGAAAACCCAGACCGACTACTATACAGGGAATGAGGACGTTTGGGGAGAGACAATTTAGGTCCTGGTAATGTAGTTCCTGTCATTGTCTCGATGTGCTCTGCTCAGGACTGGAGGTTAGTATCACACAGCGCACAGCATGCGTGTAAAAAAAACACACACCAAGTTTTTTTTCCCACAAGCTACCAATCACGCAGGTCGAATAAGAATCACACAGCCCTGTTGGATGTTCTTACTACGTTGACAAGCCAATAAATACACCTGTAGGCTTTGTATTCCATGCATGGATATAAAGCACCTGTCAACACAAAGATGCGGCATGTCAACTCCAGCTATCCACAAACATTGATAATACCATATGTTGTGCTAGGGCCATTAAGCTGTAATTTAAATCCCTGGAAAACAGTCAAGAACACTTTGGTTTAGTGAATTGAGGCGTACAGGAATATGCCCCTGTTGTGCTCTCACCCTCCACCTACCTTCCAGCTGAATGGATGAGAGCAGCACTGTCCCCCAGCCAGACATACAGTCAGGCTCCATCTCCAGGCCAATAAGCACCCAGGCATTCAGCTACAAAATCCACCACCTCTCCAGTACGCTAACTAACAGTCCTTTCCTTTCCCTCCCACCGGAAACAGCCACAAGCTGCCTAATTAATCCATACTTCTCAATGTCTAGCCAGGTTAAGTACCAGTAAGTATTTTGAGGAACTGGTTGGGGGCCGGGGGGAGGAGTAGCTGTGAGGTTAAGACTGGCCAAGCCAAGGAACGAGTCCCACCTAGTATAGAGATAAACGTGAAGAAGGACGAGAAAAATAATAATAATAATACGCAAGCAGATTTAAGAAGTCCAAAGCCCCCTAATCTGGGCTCAGTGGACTGGGCTGGTCTTGCTCTGGCAGAGCCATCTGACGCTCCGTCGACAGGCAGGCAGGGTTGAGATTAGACCAGGGGCCCCTTCCTCATTTCCAAGACAGCCAGGCAGGGTCCTCTAACGCTCCTCCTTTCTATTCCCCGGGACCTCTAGTCTACACCCTAACGCAGACACATGTCTAGGGTTAACAGCTTGCTCTCTAGGGAGAGACCGAGAGAGACCGAGTGAATGTGAGTGTGAGAGAGACAGAGAGAGAGACAGTGAGAGACAGAAAGAGACCGAGAGAGACCGAGAGAGAGAGAGACCCTTGTTTACTGTAATAGGCACATGAAACGCTCCCCTCCAAAAGCACAATTAAGTTTAGTGTGCTTTGAAGTTTTTAGATGAAGCATGTCTCTGGTTGTTGGATGGGAGATTCAAATGCAACTTAAAAGAAAAGGCCTTTCTCCATTCATTCCAAAACATTGGTATGATGGTATATTGCTAGTTATATTAATCCATAGTTGGAATGTTTCGTTCTGTTCTCTCTCGCTGTTAAATAAAATACAAAACATTGTGCTATGTAACAACATCAGCATGTCAGGAAATCTCAAGTGTACTGCTTTCAATTTGTTTTCCTGGAAATAACAATAAACCTTTGCCCTCAGAAGTCATTTCACACACAGCCCCCTGTATCCCAACAGCTCTCCCTCAACAACCACATAACAGACGTGACATGGTGTTAATGAAATGTGGAGACAGACGTGTGTGTGTGTGTGTGTTCAGACGGGTGAAACAGGAGCAAATCAGATGCCATATTTAGACAGCGGCGGGCTCAGCAAGGTAACCAACAACTCACGCATGGGCCGGGTGTCCAGGCAGCTGCATTCCTGTCGGGACTGAAGCTGCTGAACGTATCTGCTGCCTGGGCGACCCAACACACATAAACGTGTCACCTCTCGGATGAGGAAAACTCTCCTATGACTTCTCTCCTGGACAAAAAGCCACACATTCAGTCCCAAAACCTGTCAGAGTTTTGTTATAAAGAATTGGGGGAAGGGGGGGGGGGGGCAGACTACATTTGAACATACTCAGAGGACAAGACTCAAAGGCTTTGTCACTGAAATGTTGAATTATTCAAGTTACCATTTCATCTTAGCGATTGATACTGGGTTGTGATAGTATTTCCCAACAATAGGTCACCTGAGGGTGAAGATGAGAGCACAGCACACTTGGTGGTGACTGGTACTAATGGGCCAATTACAGAGTGCACTGTGACTTTGAAGGAGGATGATGGTCAAATGACAGCTGGCTGGGGATCGGGAGCATGTGTGTGTGTGTGTGTGTGTGTGTGTGTGTGTGTGTGTGTGTGTGTGTGTGTGTGTGTGTGTGTGTGTGTGTGTCCAGACACGTGTTATCAAGTCAACGGGATTAGCAGCGGGTTTGAAGGAGGAACAATGATTGTGGCCCGAGCGACACACACAAAATGGTCGGCGTTATAAGGTTTGATCCCCCTCGTCATTAGGAAAATACTGATAAAATGCAAGGCCGCCAACAGCACTGCATCAATCACAACAGTCTCTCTCCCAGCCCCCCCCCCGGACTGACTGGCTTTAATCTGAACAGCCTGTCCTGCCAGAGCACACCTAATCCCAACATCTATGTATGTGTGTGTGTGTGCGTTTACACATTTCCTGCAATAAGGTTGATAGTTCCAGTGAACGTTGCAACGAGTGCCTGTACAATGTCATAGTGTGTAAGTGAAAGGTGGAATAGCACTCACTGGAGCAAAGTTGTCAGGATGGGATATTGGTGGAAGGAGACTGATTATTGAGAGACAATGTGAAAGAGAAATTAGGGCCATTGTGTTTAGTTTACTGCTCCACACACACACACACACACACACACACACACACACACACACACACACACACACACACACACACACACACACACACACACACGTTGTTGGTGCCCACACCCAAAGCTAATTAAATTCCCTTCCCATCTTCCATTGGGTCATCCATATACAGTCAGTCTCCAGCAGCCATCACACAGACACACAGACACACACACACACAGCCTAAATCAACACACCACTGAACAGCTATGACGAACGTTCAGTCAAGACAGATGATTGTGTTTAGCTGGGTCGAGCACAGCCCAAACAGTCATGATGACATTTGGATATGGCTACAGCCCTCTAATAAAGCCTTCCTTTCAGTAATTTACTGTGTGCCTTGTTAACACTGCAGTCAGTTGATAGTGTGCTGCAGTGTTTCAGTGAACTATTCCACAATAACATCACTCCACCCCCACACTAAAACATCTCTTCAAGGCCAGGCACTAACGTGTTAGACATCTTTGATTTGGCAACTTAAAGCAGAGTTCACCCTTTAGCGTTAGTTACCTTAAAGCTGATATACCTTCTCATCATCAGTCATTTAAATACGTAAGACGTACTGAATCACACACACACACACACACACACACACACACACACACACACACACACACACACACACACACACACACACACACACACACACACACACACAATCCCCCGGGCTTTGACCGTAAATGAGGCTCGACTGGTGTCTACCGACCTTGGATGACACGTTATCACAACACACGCAAAAGTGACACACAAATGATTGGTTTGACTCAGTCGTGTACAGTCTTGTACAAATAGTAAGACTGTGTGCACTCACACACCCTCAAACGAGACAGGCAGTAGAGACTTCAGACTCCCTCATACACTGGTGTCAGACTCACTCCCGTCTAACTAATCAAATACATTGAACAAAAATATAAACACAACATGTAAAGTGATGGTCCCATGTTTTATGAGCTGAAATACAAATTTAAATAATCCTAGAAATGTTCTATATGCACAAAAAGCTAATCTCTCAAATTTGTTTACATCCCCGTTAGTGAGCATTTCTCCTTAGCCAGGATATTCCATCCACCTGACAGGTGTGGCATATCAAGAAGCTGATTAAACAGCATGATCATTACACAGGTGCACCTTGTGCTGGGGACAATAAACTGCTCCCCATTGGGTGGACCTATGCCCTCCAAGGCCCATCCATGGCTGCAGTGCTACCCTGTTTTGTGAAATCCATAGATTAGGGCCTAATGAATTGTTTATAATTGATTTTAATTTTGCATTTAACTTATTGACAATGACGGCCTACCCCGGCCAAACCTGGACGATCTGGGCCAATTATGCGCCGCCCTATGGGACTCCCAATCACGTCCGGATGTGATGCAGCCTGGATTCGTGACGCCAGTGACACCTCTTGCACTCCTGCACTGAGATGCAGTGCCTTAGACCGCTGCGTCACTCGGGAGCCCAATTTGATTTCCTTATTATGAACTTTAACTCGGTAAAGCCACAGCAGATGTCCCAGACCTGAAAAGCTTCTCCGCTCTCTAACCCTTCCCATCCTGGTCTGGTCTGTTCTGGGACTCTGTGTTCAGACTCTTGACTCCGTCGGCATGCCTTACAACTTATCAATGAGCTGCGTGGGAGAGACTCTCTCCACACCACTTAAAAGAAAATATACAGCTTCAGCCTGGGTGGCCAGCACTCACCGTAATGCTACAGCTGTACTACTGGGACATTGTATCAATCATGGTTTTAATTCAGAATGATGGATTGGTACGCAAATGCTAAACACTAAAATACCCAGGGAGTCTGCGTTACATCAAAAAGACAGTTAAATCACTTCTTCTTAGGCCTGCCATCTAGGCCATCATTACTTTTAGTTACCATTTTCTGAGAACACATTTTCATGCCCCTCTTGGGAGTTGAGCACGCGACTGGGGGGCCCCCCCCTCGGTTCACTCTAGAGGTTGGTGTCCTAAACATCACACGCTGTAGCCTCAGTGTACACAGTGATGTAGCGGAGGATAAACGCAGGTATACGCCGCACACACACACCTATTTTTCAGTGGGTGTTGCGTATACTCACTTCTTAATCGCCAGGGTACGTGTCATAATAAATAGTGTAGTGGAGGTATACACCGTATTAATTAATAAAGGCAGATCAGAATGTTAAGCTTAAAAAAATTACGATAGACAATTTTTTTCTTCACATTTTCAATGCAGCAACGTGCACACGGCAGTAGGCCTAGAACAGCGCAAATGTTCCAAAATGCAATTTGTGGAAAATCCCACTAAATCCCACGCATATGTGAGAATGAGAAATTAAGAGAGGGGAGATCTAAGGATGAAACAACTATCATAATATGACAAGGATCACGCTTTTGGCTGGAAGACAATGAAAGAAAGTCCTTTGTGAAATAATTGCCTCCACGTTTCTATGGTGGGACTTTGGCTATAGGCTACTTTGAAGCAAGGTAGGACACGCCTCATATATGAAGTAAAAAGTCTAGGTTTCAAACAGTTAAGGAACAGAAAAATATATATAGTGATGCTAATTATAGGCCTAACAGGCGGTTAGGCCTATAACTAGCATCACTATATATATTTAGATGGGTAGATGGAAAGGCTTTCCCAAATACTTGAACAAAATGTTAACTAGCTACAAAGTAGCCCATGCCTACCTGTCAGAATGATGTCAGGTGCCTGACACTTAAATTAAAGGGTAAGTACACTTAAAAATAAAAAAATGTCAGATTTGTTTAAATACATTTTTTTTTAAAGTAGTCTCCTGATGTGGTTTAAGCATTTTAGATAATTCGGAGTGCATGTCATTAAAACGGGACATTTTGGGGCCAAATCAGAGTAACCCCACTTCTCCAGGCACCACTACACCACTGACTGTACCCGTTTAGTTCTGGCTGCTACTGGTAGGCTGGGTGGAAACAGAGAGGTGGTGGGGGGGGGGGGGTAGAGGGATAAATGAGATCAAAGGGATAGATCAGAGACCCGGGTCAGGACTGGGCCAGATCTGACCATTTCTTTTTCAATAAATAAACTTGGGTGAGTCTGTGAGAAGAGGCAGGGGAGAACAGTGCCGCCGCGCTCTCTCTTTCTTCTCCCGCCATCGGTCCGGTTCTCTAGCTGGGCTCTGAGAGAGTGCCAGGACCAGGCCGGAGCTTTTAAAGCAGGAGGTCTTACACAACGCTAGCCTGGCGTGTCTCCTTACTATTAACGCCCCCCCCCCCCCCCCCTTACTGTGGAAGGGTTTGCTTTTCTTCAAAACACATATGGAACTCTTCAAAACAGAGGCACTTGTTGTATCAGAGCGTTCAAAGCTAGGGCAGAGTGAGCGGGCATGTGTTTCTGGGACGCATGGGATGATTCATGTATAAAGGCTTGTACTGTAAGGAGACTTGTTTTCGATCTGTAATGAGGAGATGATTGGCAGAGTGAAACATCCAAGCCCACACCTGAGGCTGAGTGACTGGTGTCTGGTTGACAGGATACATTGTTTTTTGTATTTGTATTTATTGCCAAGGCAGCAGCTACTGTTCCTGGGGTCCAAACAGGATTAAAACAACCACATCTCTACAAAACGTCACAGCCTACATCATAAACAAAAACATTACATCGCTTCTCCATCACTACAAAGCTACAATATTACAATGTGTGTGTGCGCACGTCTCTTCACAGGCCCCGTTGTACCGTGAGGTGTTATATCTTTTAAAAAATATTTGTAAATGTTTCAGATTTTACTTCGCTTGTGGTACTTGATGTATATACAGTATATATGATAAAGGATATGATGTCATTCAGGCCAATGCCACAGGTATTAGTGAAGTAGATTAGGTCATTTCTCTAGTGTTGTACTAAAATGCTTGCAGCTTTTCAGTTTAAATTCAGTCAAATAATGTTGATGTTCAACCGGATGCACTCTCACGTCACCCCGCTCCTCCACTCTCTCCACTGGCTTCCAGTTGAAGCTCGCATCCGCTACAAGACCATGGTGCTTGCCTACGGAGCTGTGAGGGGAACGGCACCTCAGTACCTCCAGGCTCTGATCAGGCCCTACACCCAAACAAGGGCACTGCGTTCATCCACATCTGGCCTGCTCGCCTCCCTACCACTGAGGAAGTACAGCTCCCGCTCAGCCCAGTCAAAACTGTTCGCTGCTCTGGCCCCCCAATGGTGGAACAAACTCCCTCACGACGCCAGGACAGCGGAGTCAATCACCACCTTCCGGAGACACCTGAAACCCCACCTCTTTAAGGAATACCTAGGATAGGATAAAGTAATCCTTCTCACCCCCCCTTAATAGATTTAGATGCACTATTGTAAAGTGGCTGTTCCACTGGATGTCATAAGGTGAATGCACCAATTTGTAAGTCGCTCTGGATAAGGGCGTCTGCTAAATGACTTAAATGTAATGTAAATGTAATTTTTCCCAGGCTGGGTTGAACACTCCCAACCAAACAGGCCTGAAATCTGATCCCATCCGTGGGAAAGTCATTAGTCAAACTAACTTGTCATCTGTTGAAATGTATTTTAAAAAGGAGTTGTCAGGCAGACTGGGGGGGGGAACCACATGGAGTGTGGTAATGATGACAAACCTATGACACATCTCCTACTGTAAGTCTTAGGAGAGGACTGACTTTTCCAGATGTACACACCGTAGAGAGTACGCTAGGGAAACAGGTCCGGACTAGAGAGGGAACCTGACATCAGTTCAGAATATAGCAGTCTCCAACACAAACCACATGATTACGCAGTGGCAAAAAAAAACAGAAAATAAAAGAAACAGCTCGTCGTCAATAGTCAACGGTCCATTTGATTAGCTGTGTTTGGTCAGTGGATGTACAGTAGAGTTTGGGAATTGTCTGTTCTAGGACAGAGATAAACTGAAGGACATCCATCTCACAGAACTTTACAGGAAATAGCCTCTCTTTTTTATAAAGGAAACATTCCACCAAAAGTGTGTTTCAACATGTAGCATGATTTCACACCCACACCTTGAGAAATAGGCTCGTACTTCACCTAGGAAGAGACTCAGACCACCCTGAACGGTGAAGCCAAGCCTTTTGTCCTATACCCATTTGATATACCATATATACGCAGAGGCATTCAAAAAAATTGTTTTAACCAATCATAAAACTGCAGATTTGCTGTTGGCCTCAGACACTGAACTGTCAACGAAGGCAAAACGAGAGACAACTTTTTCCTTACACACAAACATCGAGAGTTATTGGGGTGGCCACATGAGAAAACTGAAGACCCACTCACCGGCAGCTGGTCTGTCTCCGCTCTAACGCAGTCAAGTGCACTGAGACGGAGCGAGTGTTTTCTCAGGCTGCAACTGCTGGACTGTGATGCAACCAGGCTTCCTATCCATAGCTTCAGGGAAGGAAAAGAGACCGATAGGCAGGAAGGCGATGTGCACGACCCCCCCCCAAAAAAAGAGGAAGTGCGTGAAATAGAAAATAATTTTGGGAACTGCTGGAAACTCCTAGAGACAAATTGCTGATTTGGACACAGGCAGTTCCAATTTCGACTTGGAAATGAATAGTTGGTAAGCCACTTTAAATTTGGTATGAAGAAAATGGAGGAGGGGGGGGCACTGGCTGGGCTGGCGTGTGCTGTTGAGGATCTTGGGTTGTTGATATAAGAAGCAGATGTAGAATATGCTGACGTCTGACAAAAAAACAAAAAAAAAAGAGACTTAAAAAAAGGCCCCCAAACGTTGCAATTGATGTCTGTGTGTACGCCACCATCACTAGCAGGCAGGAACAGTGTAGATGGGAGAACATGGGGGCTGACTGAAAAGGCTCCAGGAAGTTTGTAGGTGACCTATGCTCCCCGAGGAACAAAAGGGTTTTAAAAGTCAAGACATAAAGAGAATGGTGCATTGCACTAGCATTCTCACTGAGGAACAACATATCACTCAGCTTCACCCTGGCTGTGCATCTACTCAGTTCAGGCATGATATCCCTTTGCCAGACCATTCTCCCACCTGTCCCTATAGATTACACCCAGCTGTGAACCAAAATGTAAGATCAACCCTAAACCCACACAACCCTAGGCAGACAATAACACACACATGCTGGGTTCCTTTCACCGAACCTCCGTACTAATGCACGCAGCGGGAGAGGTTGTGAGAGGGGTAAGGATGTTCTCGATCACTCACCTCCAGTTTGAAGGGGGAAAAAAACAGCTGGGAAAAAGGGTTCCCCCGAAAATAATCTCTCAGTTTCGATGGGTAAGTGACAAAATACTTCCAAGGTCACAACTGTCGGTAGCAGGCAGACCAGAAGTTAAAATCCCACCCTCGATGGAAGCTTCTCTCTAATCTTGTTCATCCGTCAGTAAGGGAGCGTGAGAGAAAGTGTTTTAAAGTCCCTAGAGCTCTATGAGCAGGAAGAGCTCCAAGGTAGTAGAACACCACAGGACAACCTGACAGACGAGACTAGATTGAGCATGAACATGTGAGCTGTCTCTGTGTTTGCGATACCCCGCCCCCATCTACACCATCAACCTCTCCCTCCACTCAAAGACCTACCAGCATACACACATCCTGGACTGACTCACTGACTTGTTTCGAAACCAGTCCTTATTCTAAACATCTCATGTGTCGCCCCCCCCCCTCCGTCTTCACAGTAGTTGAATGACTAAAACTGGATTTACCCACAATTTATATGCTTCTCCCTAATCATGGGCATCTTGCTCCGTATTCACCTCTCCCTCCCATTTGTCCCTGTGTTTGACCCCTGACCCCTCAGTGGCACAAGGTCAGAGAGTAGTACGCAGGACGGTGTATTTGTGCTTTAAAAAGAGCTGACAGGAAAAAGAGGCGGCGTTTTAGTGGTTCTTTCCTACATAGTAAAACAAGTTGTCAATGGGAGGGAACAGTGTAAGAAGCAGTGCTAGAGAACAGCACTTGCTTACGTCTTTCAATATCAGATTAAAATAAGTCACTTGCGTATATGATTTCAATGTTGATGACATGATATTGGAATATTCTAATCCTATGGGCACGGAAGTTGACCTCAATATTGTTGAAACTTCTGGTGGCTGAAATATCAAAATGACTGTCTCTCTCATGACCCCATGTCTTCGCACAGTCTACTGTGCTAACCTGTCCACAAACATGGGCCAGTACACTGCTCTCTGTTCTTTTGTCATTCAACCTAAGCCTAGAGGAGTCTACAATTAGCCAACTCTGAAAAAAAGATTCAGGGGTCCCATGGCTGCAGGGGAGGCTGGAGAGACTTCCTGGAGGCACAGCCTGGGGAGGAGAGAGGTCAGTTCTGTCCGGGATGGGAAGCCCAAACTAATCTCTCCTCTTCAAAACAAGTCAACATACGGGTCCCCCTGCCCAACCCACCACCCGCCGTTGCCAACCTCAATTACAGCAGTCTGTGTTTAAAAGATGGGGCGGCAGCCACGCAATTACCCTGAAGGATTAGTCTGTGGTGGCAGTGTCATTGTTGGGGAGGAGAAGGGGAATGTATTCTGTGTAAAGAGGTGACCCTCCCTTGCTGCCGGACCTTGGCATTACTCCCCCCCCGGACCGATAAGTCCAGATATTCTTTCACAAGGTGTGTTCAGGAGACAAAGAGATAAAACAGAGAGGAAGATAAGTGTGTAGAGCGTAAAGAGCGGGCGAGAAGGGTAATAAAAAAAATGATACATGTAGCCTAATTATTTCACCATAAATTCTGTTGGAAATTCCAGGGGCTGGAGTCTGGTTTGGGAGTTCATTTGACTGATTTACAAAAAAAAAGTTGCCTACTATTACTCGGCGTATCCGCGATAATAACATGTTTTGGATTTTGGGGAGATTTTCTCGAGAACACGGGTCCTTTTTCCTAATTGAAGGCTCAGACAAGACCGTCATTCTTAAACCGTTAATTAGTTTCAACCATCCTGCTGACTCCCTCCCTCAGAAATTAGCCCTAACCAGTAATTACACATGAAGGCTTTAGTTTGGTTTGCCATGAAGAAGAGCAGAGCTTCACGTGTGAGGAGGGATTTGAATGTTATGTCGTTTCAACCCACCATCTACGCCACGGCGAGCCTCGTTATAGAAGACTTTGAAAAACCAGCCAGTTACATTGGTCGTCCCCGACTCCCTGTCGTCCCAAGGCCATTTCCATTGGAGTGTCGGTTGGTCGTTGGTGTTGCCCAGTCAGATGCCCTCTTCCTGTTATTCCACTGCCTGCTTCCAGTTAAAAGAGGTTCACATGGCTTGGGGTTGGCGTCACCATCTCATGGGTACCTCCTGTCTCTGAATACCTTCCTGATAAGACAATCAACAGATCGGCTCACGTGTCTCTCACACACACACACACACACACACACACACACACACACTTGTGTCAAATCCTTAGGTCTAATTTCCATACATACAGGGTAATCCCCTTTCCTTTCCGCATTTCAATGACATGTGTGACATTGTTTTGCTGTGAAATTGGTCGTGTTTTTTTGATGCAAGCCTACTACCCAGCAAGGTAAGTATCTCCACGGAGAGCACTATTTAATCTGATGACTGCCTTCATTTGCATCATTCATTGTCTCGCCAATCACGATTGAAAAATGAATGACCCAAGACTGATGGGGTCACTACTAAACTCATTTCAAGGAAACCCAAGTAAAAAAACACAACGGCGATCAAATCTGCCACCGTCATTCAGAACGATTAACCATCGGAAGACCGCCTAAGCGATTTGCGTACGTGAGAACTTCGGAAACAACCCCTTGTTTGAACGTCAAGGGAATGGTAGAAAAATACAGTATGGGAAGAAAGAGGTCGATTGGCTAATAGACGATGATGGCGGTGCGTTGGGAGTTCTGTGGAGTCAAAAGCTTGTTGAAGCTTGCATGAGGCCAACTGTGACTCTAGGTATAGGTCTGTACGTCACCCACGGCTTCCTGCTTGGCTATAGCCACCAGCAGAGACTGTGTCTTTACCCAATCACCCTCTGTGTGTGTGTGTGTGTGTGTGTGTGTGTGTGTGTGTGTGTGTGTGTGTGTGTGTGTGTGTGTGTGTGTGTGTGTGTGTGTGTGTGTGTGTGTGTGTGTGTGTGTGTGTGTGTGTGTGTAGACGTCACGTACGATTACCGGAAGTGGAATATTACATACTACCTGGAGTAGAACATCCACTGGAGTGGAAAATTTGATCGTTAACGTATTTCAAATGTGCTCTGTGTGTCATTGAGATTACACAGTAGGCCTGTGCTTTATGGGGTGAAATCACTTTCCAGATCGCAAATGCTTTCATGTCCTCGGCCAATTCAACCACGCGATCGCAGAAGTGAGATGTAGCCTATGCCGTAGAAATACTTCAATTCTGTTCTATAAAAAGGTACGTTTCCATAAATCATGTCCAGAGAAAAAAATAAAATGCTTGAAATGAATATAAAACACTATCATAAGCATTATTGGTTTCTGTGTGAAGAAGGAGTTCCAGTCTTTAACAGGCATATCAAAAAACACTGCTCTTAACTTCCACTATGTACTTCACATTGAAAACCCATTAGTCTACTTTTCCCTGAGCAATCCCAATGCCCAAATCCTGCTTAGTAGTCTAACATCACAGTACCACCACAGCAGAAATCCCACCCATGCCAGCCGGAGTGGTTCTGGCTCCGTCCCAAATAAAATTGGATTTGATTTGAAATGGCACCCTATTCCCTATGTGTAGTGCGCCACTTTGGAACAGACTCCTATGGGCCCTAGTCAAACGTAGCACTACATAGGAAATAGGGTGCCATTAGTGACAAAAGCCTTTGACTTCTCATACAGGGAAAACTTTCCTTACACAAAAAATGAGGTAATCCTTCCTTCCTTTTCCTGCTAAGAAACCCCAATCGGAGACTCTGTGCTCGCTTATTTCTCCTTACGACTCATAACGGGTCTACTTAAGCTATATTTATTTTGCCGCTTGTTATATAAAAGGCAATACAAGTTGTGAGGAATATTTGGATGACAATCAAGCATGAGTTATGTACATATTTTCCTGCTTCAAGCAATATTAAATCACTTACTGGATGGTCGAAGTATGTGTCTTCACAAATCAACAGCCAAAGACAACCAGGACACAGGGCTCTGAGCACGTAGAATATGGGTCTACTTTCAATGCAAATTCAAAGGTATATACGCACACGTGCACACGCACACACGCGCACGCACACACACAAACACACATGCACACAAACACACACACACACACACAAACACACACAAAGGCTCTCTCTCCCACGAGCGCGCGCACACAGACAGAGAGACAGCTAGATCATTTTACCTCGAATTATTGACAGTATATCTATAAATCATGCTCCAGTGTTGGCCGCCCTCATGCCTAAGACCTTTTCAAAACAGACTGTTCCTCATTAGACCAGGACAAAAAAAGAGGGGGGAGGAAAGGGAGAACGAGCCGTATGAAAATTAAAAGGATGTGCACAGCTGCTTTAAATAGTCCTCTGATCTGTCCGTGCCAAGAGGCAGCTAGAGCCAGACTCATGCCGGAGGAGAGCCAAGCAGGGAAGGGAAGCATCATTAGGTAACTCGGTAAGGAATTCAGGCTTACCACTGTACCTCAATACCTGGGTTTCAGTCACCCTATAGATGATTGTTGAATAGCTGACGGCGTGACGTTGTGTGTTGTTTTTGCATTTGTTCAGACAATTATTTCACCACGCTGGAAGTTCAAGGGACTGTTTCGTTCGTGACTCGCTTTAAAAGGGTGGATAATATTACTTCCAAATAGTGTCACTACTTCCAAAAAAACAACAGAGAGATATTAGTCATCAAATGAATATATAAGGGGCAGGAATAAAAAGGTCAAAACCATCCAAGTGAAACCAATGAAACCAAAGAGAGAAATAGAAGTCAGTCAGCTGGTTGAAACTTCTCCCCTTCCATCCATCCACCCTTCCATTCCGTCACCTTCCCTGCAGCTGTTTGTACTAGGAGGGGCGCGTTGCCGTGAGAACCCACACCTTTCGGGGCCTGTCTGGTCCTGTCCCGTTCCCGTAGAGACAGGGGGGGGGGGTGTAATTAACTGTATATGTGGGAGACCTGTTACAGAGCGAGCTCAGACTGGCCTCTTCTCCTTCCTGTGCCAAGAATGCTGCCACTAAATCAGTCAGGTGCACAAGTCAGGGTATTCTTGTGCCCAAGCACCTGCCCCTTTGCCATCCCACCCAGTTCCCTTTTGGGTGGTATAATGTGTGTTCTTTTTTTTTTGTAAACAGTTTTTGTTGTTGTTGTTCTGAGCCCACTGCCCCCAAGTCGTCGTGACTTCGTCAAGTTCGACACCCCCCACCCCGACCCCTGATCTGCCCTATATGGAGCTCATGTGCGACGCTTGTGCCTTTCTCCCAGTCTGTCCTGCATGGAGTTTGGCACACCCGCCCGGGATTCAAAAATACATGGCTTCACCGGTCGAGTGTGTAGCCATCTACCTAGTTTAAATATCAACAGTGCTGCCACAGAAGCGTAACACTTGGTTAGCATCATCGTTAACATTCAGTCTGGTTGGCTGATCACCAGTTCCTTTTAGAACCATAGCCGCGGGAAGGGTCCTGGAGGGGCTGCAGCACCCCTGACAAATGTAAATACATTTGCCAAATAAATATAAATTACTGCTGTCTGGTTAGAAATACATGAAATAATTCAGAATAGCCTTCTACACCACAACTAGGCCTATAATTTAGCCACAAAAGACCAATAGCTGCAGATTGTGTGTAGCCCAATAACAAGGCATAAGCCTGAAGTCGGGAACAAGCAGCACATCTGAAGGTTAACAGCATGCAGCTAAGAGAGGCCTTTCATTTCAAATCCAATCGCAGGAAAACAGGTTGGAATCTATCTGCTGTAAGCTACCAAAATATTTGATCAACTTCCAAATATGCCTATTGGGCGAACATTGTTTTACAGAGTAAGGTATTGCAATGACCTGACTAGATCACAAAAGGAACAACTGTCCAGATAGAGAATTGAGTTTACGAATTGACGGTTTATTAACCCAACTTCACACAGGCTACCGTTTGGCCGTAGCCCACGCCAAATAAATGAAGGATACCCTATAAAAACAACCGTGACCTTCTCTTGTGAAGGCCAGACGTAAGAGAGAGTACAATGGCTAAACCTGGTCTTAACTTCCAGTGCTCCATCCCCCTGCCCAACCCCCTTCCACGCCACTCCGCCAACCGCCAGGATGCCCGACATCAGAACATTCCAGGCATTCCAGTGATTGGCAGAGAGCAGGTTGATTGGCATGGCGGACCCCGCGAACACTGGGTACTGGTACGTACAACACAAACAACTAACAGCATAACACATAACGCACAGCTGTCTGTGTGGGTCGCTACAGTGTGTTTTTGGCACAAACATGTCGGCCATTGCTGGCGAGTGAGCTGCGCATCATTGCGTGAGTCAGTGAAACCGGAAAGGGGGAGGCTATACGGACACTCCACATGTCCAAATTGATGACATATAAACGGATTTGGTTCAGTCAGTGATCCTGATGAGCCCTTCCCAGCTAGCTAGTTTAAGCTTGTGGGCTGTTATTGGCTACACGCAAGTGGGAGAGAAGGACACTGTTCCCGATATTGTAGTGTTGCCGGATTGCAGCGCAAACTCTCCCCATTGAGCAGTAGACTATCTTGGATAATGCCTACTACCAATTTGACAAGTTATTTCTTGTGTAGGCTGTTATCCTATTCAAAATAAAATCACGTCTCCCGTTGGCAAGCACCTTGATACAACATTCATTGGCAAAGGTTTGTCGCTAGGTTAGTTAATTGGCATGTCACGGTGACATCCAGAGGGTGATCGATACTACAAGTTATTTCTCCCTGGCCCATCAAAATAAACATCACTTTCTTTTACAAGTTTTAACTAGCGCCATGCTGCTGTTGTTGCCAGCTAGCCAGCTATCAGGACAACTGACTGAACCGAATCCATTCGTCTCCACACTGTTGACTAGTCGTGTGTGCCACAGAAAGTTTATGACTCTAGTGACAAAATTAAGGAATTTAGAAGGGGGGGGGGATTTTGGCAGGCAAGAAAATGGCCCCCCTTCTAATTTCCTTAAATTTTGTGGCCAGAGTCAAATACTTTCTGTGACACACTACTAGTCAACATGAGCTACCAAAATGATTCTGAAGTGTGCCAGGCCTTGCAGTCCCAAGATGGAAGGGGGAGCTTTGGACAGGCAATAAAATGCGCCCCCCCCCCGCAATAAACATTTCAGAACAACTACTAGTCGAATAAGACATGGGGGAGATAAAGAATTTTGGTTTATTTATAGACTAATACACTTTTCAAATAGCCAAACCGAAAGCTGCAGACAATACTAGTGAAATCGCAACTAGCAAGCAAGTCGCAGCAATGAAGAATTGAGTGTGTGCGCGTTCACGAGGGAGGGGGGAGGGGATTCTTGCAGGGGGAGATTTTCGGCACAATAACGGCACAAATGACAAATTAAGCACTGAATAGGTAGTCTAGACTCTAGCTAACCTCCATATACAAAAATATCCACACAAGCCACACATCATGAATTAAAAGATGATCAATATTATTAAGTTATTATTTAAAATCATTGAAGATGTATCACAATCAGTAGAAACAATCAAGATCACAGATTTACAGCCATCATCAACATCAATGATCAGCTGACAGTTGACCCTCTTTTCCTGATGTCAATCATGTCTAAATAAGGTGAATGCACCAATTTGTAAGTCGCTCTGGATAAGAGCGTCTGCTAAATGACTTAAATGTAAATGTAAACTACCAATCATATCTGTAACTGTCAATCAGAACTCATTTTGAGCACCGGCCCCCTGAAAGGTCCATGCACGGCCCTGCTGCTAACCGCCACAGCATGGTCAGGCAGTCCAGTATTAACTCAGAACTAAAGGCCTAGCTATCGGCCTGAACAGTCCCAGACCTACAACAAAGGTTTCAATGAGCTTATTATACGACTATGGTACAAACCCTTTGGAAAACACATGAAATAGTTATCCAAGCCTAACCTCAGTACAGGTAGTGTTAAGTAATGTGATGATGACTCTACTCGTAGACAGCTATAGTAGGTCGTGTCAGTACCAGACTTTCATGGGACACCTGGATGTACTCAGTGAATTATTGGACAGGTGAACTTGACTAATGCTACGCCAGGGCGCGTGTCTCATGCGGTGACTGGAACAGACTCACAAATGCCTCTGGGGCGCTGAGTTACCGCAGAATGGAACGGTTATAATACTATGAAGTAGGACCAAAGGAAGAGCTATAAAGACCAAGCACTTTCAAATAAAAATGGAGAAATAACGTGAGGAAAGAGACTGCAGTCCAGTTGACTGACTCTCTATCTCCCCTTCTCTCCCTCCCTGTTGCCAAAAGCAGCTCAGTTCAAAGGGTTTGTTCAAGCTCCTTAAAATACTCTTAAAATGAAATGTAAAAAGTTGAATGTTTCTGTTCGGAGTCAAATGGCTTCTTTGATGAGTTCATTTAAAACCACATGGGATATTATACAAAGTGTATTTTTAAAAAGCTCTAATCATGTCTAAAACGTTTATGCAATGCAGGCAATCTGAGTGAAACGCAACAAGAGGTAATAAGAAGAGATGGGACTGCTGCATAACTGGCCTGCTTCATTAGTGCCCCCTGCTGACTAAGACCAGACCTGTCACAGACAGGAGACATGGACATTTCCCTGCTGCTCTGTCTGCCAACTGAAAACAACATTAGCACAAGTGAGGGAACAAGGCTTTGCTGTGCCATCCTCTGAAATATACGAGTTTGTCAACCGACTGGAGAGATGTAGATGATTAAATGGAAATCAGACAGAAAAAGGCAGCAAAGAAGAAGAGTGGGGGAGAGATTTGAGGCTGGGACAGGGCTGTTGCTTGCAGTTGAAAACAAGGCTTCCCTCCCTCCCGTCCATCCCAGTCCAGTCACCAGCGAGCTTCTCAGTCCTCCCCTGCTCCTATCCCAGTCCAGTCCCCATAACTAACAGGCCTCGTCTTAATCTCCTTACATAACGTCAGCCCGTGACCTCGGCCAAGGAGACGGGTTGCGTCAGTCGGACAGGCTTAGTCCCAAATGAACTCCCCTCCTCCCACCGGTGCACAGATCAACACACACACGATGTAGACCAGGGATGTCAAACAAATTTTGTCTGTGGGTCGTATTCGGTCTTCGCCAAGGTCCGAAGGGACACACTGATTAGAAAAATATATAAACAATAGTCCTCTATCCATCGCTTTTGGAATTTTCGATGCTCCATGACTATCCAGCTTTGGTTTCGGTGATTCTTAGTAACGTGGAAAAAGTGAAGACACTGTATAAATTATTATTATTATATAGGTCCATTATCATTTCTACACAGTTTTGATATGGTTTTAGTCTTTTCAATGTAGACAGAGGGTTGTTTTTCCCTGGTAGAAAAAAATGATACAAAAAAAAAAAAGTTTACTCAAACCAACTGGCTACAAGCCTGAATGGGCCTGCAGGACTTGAGTTTGACACACGACGTAGACACTTCACCCACTGTGTACGTTCACTGGCTCTTGCTCAACTTTTACAAACAAAATCCTAAAAGGCCTGTAGAAGATCCTTGTTGCCCGTTATAACACGAGCAGGGCAGGAGAAAAGCGATGTACAGTAGTAGTGTTTCTATCACCCAGGGAAAGGAGGGGAGGGACGGATCTGCCCAATAACGTGTGAAGCCGAAGAGAGGCTAAGAGACTGAAGCTACTTCAGGTTCATCTCTCCAGCTCTCCTTGTGCCTTAACTTCCTTATACGTTTTTGCAACAGAGAATTGCTAGAACTAGCCTGGTTGTCGATAACTCTCCTTCCCTGTGTTGTGTTGTCTTTATTCCCTAGCTTTGTGCTCTTTTCCATTAATTCTCTCTATTATTTTCCCCTCTTTCACTCCAGTCCATCATTTCCATTTTTTGTTAAAGAAAGGGACCGGTTGCTCGGTCACAGAAACTGAGGGTGAAACACATCTTATCCAGATTGAGAGAAAGGGCTCCTGTGAAGTGGACCGTTTGGGGGAGAGCCGAGCGACCAGACAGAGACTGCTTTGGTTCATCTGGCCGTCTGGCTACGGTCCTGTTTTCAGAAAGCAGCCGCTTCAAAGGAATAATTCCTTTCACAGTCTAGTGGCCAGACACACTGCCTCACGCCTCGTACCCTTTTAACACCTAACAGAAAAGGAGTCTCTCCCTAATCAGGTTGTATGTAGCGGGACCTCACCATAGAGCTTCAATATTCTAGATACCTTTACGAGGGTAAAGGTCTTATGGGGTCAAGCTGGACCTCGTGTAGCATACGAGTTCTGTCCAAACGGACAATCCAAATGAAATAAAGTTACACACTGATCTCTCCTCACTGTAGATTTATTTGATAATGATTTGGGCTCAATGAATCAGGCTCAAAGGGATAATCCCTAACTGACTGGCCCATCCCAGGATGTGAGTCTTACCTTCGAGGCCTGTCGACGGTCAGGGCACTCAGGGTGCTGGCACACCACCCAGTCCTCCTCCTGAACAGGCTTCTCGTCTGGAACACACAGCAGAGGAAAGACCATGAGAAACACACACCTCTGTAGAAGATCACACACACAGACCAAATAAAATAAATATGTCACCCTCGACCACTGCTACTCTAACTTCCGCGATGCATACAAAGTCCTCCCCCGCCCTCCCTTCGGCAAATCTGACCATGATGCCATCTTGCTTCTTCCGTCTTATAGGCAGAAACTCAAACAGGATGTACCAGTGACGAGAACCATCAAACGCTGGTCCGACCAATCGGAAGCCACACTAAGAATGTTTTGATCACGCGGATTGGAATATGTTCCGGTCAGCCTCAGAGAAAAACATTGACCTAAACGCTGACTCGGTAAGTGCATTTATAAAGAAGTGCATTGGAGATGTTGTACCCGCTGTGACTATTAAAAGGAATCCAGCCACGTCACGGACACCGACGTCATGCTTCCAGACAAACTAAACACCTTCTTTGCCCGCTTCGAGGACAATACATTGCCACTGTCGTGGCCTGCTATCAAGGACAGCACCACCCCCTCTCCTTCTCCATGGCTGACGTGAGTCCTTCAGTCAAGGATCATATCAACTCCACCTTACCGGTCACCCTAGATCCACTTCAGTTTACATACAGCCCCAATAGGTCCACAGGTTTGCAGACGACACAACAGTAGCGGGCTTGATTACCAACAATGACGAGAAAACCTGCAGGGAGGAGGTGAGGGCACTCGGAGTGTGGTGTCAGGAAAATAACCTCTCACTCAACGTCAACAAAACAAAGGAGATGATCGTGGACTTCAGGAAACAGCAGACGGTGCACCTCCCTATCCACATCAAAGGGACAGCAGTGGAGAAGGTGGAAAGTTAAGTTCCTCTGCATATCACAGACAAACTGAAATGGTCCACTCACGCAGAAAGTGTGGTGAACAAGGCGCAACAGTGCCTCTTCAACCACAGGAGGCCTAAAACATTTGGCTTGTCAACCAAAACCCAGACTAACTTTTACAGATGCACAATCGAGAGCATCCTGTCAGGCTGTATCATAGCCTGGTACGGCAACTGCACCACCCTCAACCGCAAGGCTCTCCAGTGGGTGGTGCGGTCTGCACAACGCATCACCGGGGGCAAACTACCTGCACTCCAGGACACCTACAGTGCCTTGCGAAAGTATTCGGCCCCCTTGAACTTTGCGACCTTTTGCCACATTTCAGGCTTCAAACATAAAGATATAAAACTGTATTTTTTGTGAAGAATCAACAACAAGTGGGACAAAATCATCACCCGATGTCACCACCCGATGTCACAGGAAGGCCAAAAAGATAAATCAAAGACAACAACCACCTGAGTCACTGCCGGTTAACACCGCTACCATCCAGAAGGCAAGGTCAGTACAGGTGCATCAAAGCTGGGACCGAGAGACTGAAAAACAGCTTCTATCTCAAGGCCATCAGACTGTTAAACAGAAATGACAAACTCAGAGAGGCTGCTGCCCACATTGAGACCCAATCACTAGTCACTTTACACAACGCACTCTAAATAATGCCACTTTAATAATGTTTACATATCTTACATTACTCATTTCACATGTATATACTGTATTTTATACCATCTACTGCACCTTGCCTATGCCGCTCGGCTGTCGCTCATCCATATACTTACATGTACATATTCTCATTCACCCCTTTAGATGTTTGTGTATTGGGTAGTTGTTGGGGAAATTGTTAGATTACTTGTTAGACATTACTGCACTGTCAGAACTAGAAGCGCAAGCATTTCGCTACACTCACATTAACATCTGCTAACCATGTGACCAATAAAATTTGACTTGAAAACATACTGTAAACCCATCAGTCCTGAGAACGCTCTATATATAGGGTGTAAGAGTTCAACTGAAAGACCGAGAAAACGGCATTGTTGCCAAAAGGGTCCAGACATGACAGAGCTGTACTGCAACAACTTTCCAAGAACCTTGGAATAGCAGACCTGTCCACAGTGACGACTGCGTCTCTCCCACTCTCTTATACTCCATCGTGAGTATATAATATGTTGAACAACAGGCTCCAGGATCAATGACGAACATCCTATCTAGCCAACTAGAATCAATGTAAAGACAAAGTGGTGAGTGGCTAGTACCAGCCAAAAGTGGTTTTGAATAAGAAGCAGACTACAGAAGTCTCAATATCAAAACGGATTCCTTCACAAAAACACAGGAGCAACCAGAAACTAAAACATACCCAGTTCTGAGCCCAAAAGTTAACTCTGTTTGTACATGAGCTACAGAGAGAGGACCTCAAAAGTACCTATTAACCTTCTTAAATGAGACAAAACAAGTCTTAAACCCCACTCACGCCAAGAAACAGATCTGGATCAAGGGCTGCGATACAACTTACTAAAATCCCCCAAAACACACCTGTTGCTCTTCCACTACAGGCATGGCACAAGGCAGGGATAGCAGCAGGGCAGGGGCAATCCCTCCCAGAGTCTGTCCCTCCTGCCTTGCCTGGGAGCAGGCCGAGACGTGCTCTCACTCATCCTGGGCCTCTGCCAACACCACCTCTGTTAATGACTCCTTCTAGGTTTACAGGCAGCACACTGCGCAGGGAGAAACACATTTTTATTCAGATTATTTTCTTCCTTCAGAGGCACTTTTCCTCAAACTACAGGTCTTTATGACACTTGTCTAGTCCTAAAGGCAACAATTTTGCACTGCAGAACTGTTTTCAGCCAGTGCAGAGGAAATGGAAAAGCTCCACTATGAGGCCCGCAGAGGCAACCAGCCACAGAGGTGACCCAAGCTGCAGGTAATGGCCAACCAGGGGTCTGCTTCTTGATCTCTGACTCCTGACCCTGTAGCAACACTCTCTCACCTGTGAAGTTCATGCTATTCTGTCTCTCGTATAGCTAGCTGCCTATACCTCTGTGTACCATACCTTCACTATGGGACTCTTCCTCCCGCCCTCGTTCTTTCCCCCTTTAGTCTCTCCAGCTCACTCGCCTCCCATCACCGTCTCTCCTGCTTTGGATCACTTTGTACCCTCGTACTCCACTTTTCCCTTTCTCTGCCTATTTGCCCCTCACCGCCTGTGTGTGTCTCTGTCTCTCTCTCTGATGAACAGGAATTCCTGAACTCAGCACTGCTGATTAAGCCAGAAACAAACAAACACAAGGCCACATGTGACAGCAGACAATGAGTTGATGCACACCAAAGAGACAGCAGACAATGAGTTGATGCACACCAAAGAGACAGCAGACAATGAGTTGATGCACACCAAAGAGACAGCAGACAATGAGTTGATGCACACCAAAGAGACAGCAGACAATGAGTTGATGCACACCAAAGAGACAGCGGACAATGAGTTGATGCACACCAAAGAGACAGCGGACAATGAGTTGATGCACACCAAAGAGACAGCGGACAATGAGTTGATGCACACCAAAGAGACAGCGGACAATGAGTTGATGCACACCAAAGAGACAGCTGACAATGAGTTGATGCACACCAAAGAGACAGCAGAGCGTTCAGCCTGCACAGCCTTTCCCTTGCCCTCTCTACGGCTTCCCAGTGCCTCAAGTCGGAGGCATAACGTCAATAAACAAGACACAGCATTGAGTGGCAAGCAAGTCACTTTCATACAGCAATAAATAGAAAAGGGATGTGTAAGGCCATGATAATGAAAACGGGATATTTTGTACCATGGCCACAACTGGCTGAAGACCCCCGTAGCCCAGTCCAATCCTGTGTGCTGTAATCAACTCTTCCATCATTGTCAAGTCAAAGGCCAACATCATGGTCAAACGGAATTGGATAAAGCCCTTCGAGTAGACCACCAGGCTACTAACTCTACCTCACTCCCTCGTTCACCCATAAACCTTACATCACCTCATTCTCCCTCAGACCCGCACAGCCTCACCAGCACAGCTCCATGTTTAGGCAGAGCGAGGCAGAGCCAAGGGTACGTTTCGCCCAAGCCTTGAGCACACTTTTATACGGAATGTTAAGAATGCCTCAGTCCTGCATTCAATTTGCTGAGCTTTGCCGTGGCACATCGGGCGTCTGAGGCTGAGCTATTCTCTGTTTGTTCCGTTTTATTCCCCCCTCTCTCATTTGAAAGGGGATTGAGGGAGGGCGATTGTCTGAGCCGGTTGCACACAGGCCAGGAAGAGGATTATTATGCAATGGCCGCCGTCGACCGTCTCCTAGAAGACAAAAGACAGATGGCAGATGGAGAGCTTGCTGCCCTGCCAGGGAACAAGGTGTTTCCTAGGCCTGGGGCTGGCAGAGATGTGTTGCACTCTATTGCGCTGCATGTGTCAGCATAGCTTATTTCAGTGTCAGAGGCGGGCTTGGAAGGCACTGGGAAGGAACTCTGCATCTGCGCCAAATTGTCCCAGCAAGAAGCCCCATTACAAAAGAGATGAATTGTTAAGATGTCTTAACACTAAAGAGCATCTGCTATAAAAACACAAACACCTTTTCCCGGCGCTACCATTGTGTGATGTAACTGGGGAGGCAAAGATGAGGATGGGAAACGTGATTTTGGGACTTCCTTACAGGCTGCCCCCAGGTGGTAAGGGTAGGCAACAACACATCTGCCACGCTGACCCTCAATACGTGGGCCCCTCAGGAGTGCGTGCTTAGTCCCCTTCGGTACTCCCTGTTCACCCATGACTGTGTGGCCACGCACGACTCCAACACCATCATTAAGTTCTCCGACGACATGACTGTGGTAGGCCTGATCACAGACGATGATGAGACAGCCTATTAGGGAGGGGGTCAGAGACCTGGCAGTGTGGTGCCAGGACAACTACCTCTCCCTCAACATCAGCAAGACAAAGGACCTGACTGTAGCCAACTGGAAAGGGAGGCCTGAGCACGCCTCCATTCACATCAACGGGGCTGCAGTGGAGCGGTTTGAGAGCTTCGAGTTCCTTAGTATCCACATCACTAAGGACCAATCATAATTCAAACACGCCAACACAGTTCTGAAGAGGGCATGACAATGACTCTTCCCCCTCAAGGGGCTGAAAAGATTTGGCATGGGCCCTCAGATCCTGAAATAGTTCTACAGCTGCACCATTGAGAGCATCTTGACTGGCTGCATCACCGCTTGGTATGGCAAATGCTTGGCATCCGACCCTAAGAGTGCGTAAGGCCCAGTACATCACTGGGGCCAAGCTTCATGCCATCCAGGACCTCTCTACTAGGCAGTGTTAGAGGAAGGCCCTAAAAATTGTTAAAGACTCCAGCCACTCAAGCCATGGACTGTTCTCTCTGCTACCGCACGGCAAGCGGTACCTGAGCACCAAGTCTGAACAGCTTCTACCCCCAAGCTATAAGACTGCTGAACAGTTAACAAAATGGCTACCCTTTCTATTTGCATTGACTCTCTTGCACACTCATTGGATTTTACCCACACACATACTACGCTGACACTCCAACACACACACACACACACGCATATTAGCACACTTTCACACACTGCTGCTACTACTCTGTTTATTATATATCCTGATTGCCTAGTCACTTTTACCCCTACCCACATGTACAGGGCTCCTGAGTGGCACAGCAATCTAAGGCACTGCACCTCAGTGCTAGAGGCGTCAATACAGACGCTGGTTCGATTCCAGGCTGTATCACAACCGGCCGTGATTGGGAGTCCCATGGGCGGGGCACAATTGGCCCCAGCGTCGTCCGGGTTTGGCCAGGGTAGGTTGTCATTGTAAATAAGAGTTTGTTCTTAACTGACTTGTCTAGTTAAATAAAAATGTAATAAAACATTCCCTCAATTATCTCACCCCTGCACCCCTTACCCCTGCACAATGGCTCGGTACTGGTACTCCTTGTATATAGTCTCGTTATTGTTATTTTATTGTGTTACCATTTTATTTTTTAATATTTAAAAAAATATATGAATTCTGCATTGTTGAGAAAGGGTTCGTAGGTAAGCATTTCACCTTCTACACCGGTTGTATTCGGCACATGTGACAAATAAAATTAGATTTGATTAATTAGACCGCCACCATTATTGAAACCCTGGCACTCTTGTAGCCTGGTCCAGATTTGTTTGTGGTGTCTTGCCAATTTCATAGAAGTTGGCAAAACCGCACAAACAGATCTGGCAAGTACTCTTGTACACTCGGCAGAAATGGTGGCCTGAGCGGAGCAGCCGGGGCTGCCTGGCTGGGCCTTGTTATTCCAGAACAGCAAACGACGGACCAGCTGTTATTAATGGAGCAGCATATTCAGTGGCAGTCAGTGGGGCCTGAACAAAGTCATCCTGTTGATGTTGTTTTACCCCTGTAGTGGCACACACACACACACATCTAAAAACACAGCCCCACAGTGCTTCCTCCACTACCAAAGTCCCCAGCAGAGCACAACAATGAGAAACTATTTAGAACAGAAGAGAGGCAGATAGTGGATCACTATTTGGATGCAGGAAGAAAAAAATGTATTTCACCGATTAGTTTGAGTTTCAGGCTGTGCCTGGATAACAGTATATACAACAACGTAGTTGAAAAGGGAAATACATTTTTAGTTCAATCGAATGTTGAAAGAGACATAACTGACAAATAAACAAATACATTTAAAAAGTGCCAAAAACACCACAAAACTGAAAGCATAATTCTGTCCAAAGAGTATTAGTGCACCAGCTTATAATACTCTTATAACCATATTTAAGAGTGTCATGTGGGGATCATTCATTACATAAGCAGAATGTTTGAATGCCTTAATGTCTAACTGAGCAGCACCATACAACACCAGGTCATTTCAGTTGATTATTTAAATGTGATTTGATCCCGTGTCGGGGCAAGTGCTATGGGATGAAATGGCACAGAGCGAAAGGGTGGAGAGGTATGTTCCTCCGTTATTGGGGCCTGCGTCCTGATTATAGGTTAAAGAATGCTACAGTAGTGTGCACTACATTCAGGGGATAAGGGGAGACGGAAAGGACTGCCCAAGCCACAACCCCGCAGTCTTAGAAAACAAAATGGCTACCTAAAATTCTCTTCTTTAAGTGTCCCTCAGCTGACCCTGTAGTAGAACCCTTTTTGGTTCCAGGTAGAGACTTTTTTTTCTTGCAATAAATATTTATTAGATTTTTTAAGAGCGCGCAGTCCCCTAGGTAACCCTTACCCCAGCCTAGTTGAGAAATGTTTTCAGTAGCAGTAGAGTTGAGGCTTAATTACAAGGACTGTGGGACCAGGTAGGGATCAAAGACCTGCCGTTCAGTTCTATCTGTGGCAGTCAGACATTCCACTTCTTCTAGAACACAAAGGTCTACTCTGCAGACACCTGAAGCTGCCCAGCGAGTCAGCAGACAGAGCAGAGGCAAACCTCCAAGAAACTGCTGGCCTGGCTGGGTCTGTGAGGATTGGATAAGAGCATTCCTGTAGCCAGCTCTAGCCCAAAGTTATTACATCCCTTTTCCCTTTCACTAATGGCATAGAGGGCAGTGGATGGGGGAAAGCAGAAGCACTGAGTGGAGAAAGACAGTAATGCAACTCAGCTGTCCTAGTGTCAGTCCCAAAAGGCACCCTATTCCCTATATAGTGCACTACTTTCGACCAGAGCCTAGTCAAAAGTAGTACACCTTATAACAAAATAGGGTGTCATTTGGAACGTCGACCGACAGTATTCACTCACTCCTTCTTCTGTGGTAAATATTTCATCTCCACAGCAGCAGCTGTTCCTATCCCCATTCGCTTCTCAGCTACTCTCATTTGAGGTGCTCTCTATGCCAGGTCACTGAGTGTCGAGTGCTTTCCACGGACTGAACGGAAGAAGAGAGCAATGGAAAGAAAAGAAAAAGCTTTCCATGATGGTGCTGAAGTTCTGGAGGTCAGATCTCTGATGTATAACCACATGGCATCGCCATCTGCTAGCAGAGCAACCGGCTACATTTCATTCTTCAAGTTGGTCAGTGTCATATGACAACGTGGCTGATTCAGATCAATTATACAACATCATAGGCCTAATAGTAAATGTCAAATGCTAGGCTTCATGGAGTCAGTTACCATGATCATCTTCCAATGGAATCAAATTCCCCCTGCCAGTGCCATTCAGTCTAAATGGAAGTAAGCATGCAATGAACATGTTATTACTCACATACCACACAATCAGCTAGGTCAATGGTCCAGCCCTTGAATATATAATCAGATGCGTGTACTTATCCCGTTCGCTCGATCCCAATGCTTACCGCACAGATCATGGATGACGTCCAGAGAGGAAGACCAGGAGTAGTGCTCTGCCACCTGCTCGGTGAGGTAGGAGGGGAGGGTCTCCAGCTCATACGCCCCCCTCTTCTTCCAATACAGGAACATGGTAACCAACCCCAGAGTCTCCCTCACTCTCAACCCGAACTATGGACCTTAACTCTTCAACCTTACCTAAACAACCTACAAATCCTGTCCCCCGATCACTGTACTCGACTGACACTAATGCCACACCGACATTATGCATTATTTTACCCACAACTACCTACACCTTCCCTTCCTTGCTACATCAAACTCATCTCTGAATCCATCTTCAACTCTCCAATGTAGTCCAACTCTTCAAATCTGCCAAAAGCTCATTCAACTTCATTCAAAAAAACTGCACCTGCAAAACTAGGCTATATTACCTCATCCCGCTCAACCACTAAACACTTGCTTTGAACCTTCTCTCCAAGCCATGCACCAGAGCTCCTCGCTTCATGTCCAACTAGGCATAAATGAGTCAAGATTTCCATTTTAACTGGGTTTTTCATTAGCTCTCTGAAGAAACCAAACCACCGTCTTGGTTTGAAACGGTCTGTTCTTCAGATCCCTAACATTAAAACAGACAGCTCTGACACCTGACTCATCAACACCCTCCAGGATCTGGATTGTAAGATACAATCCAGCAGAAGAAGACAGGTCTAAACCCTCCACTCCAACTGTGCTCTGGTTTCAACACCTTGAAGAACCTAACGTATCCTCATAATCCCCCCAAAAAACACCAACTAAAATGTTCTCTCTTTGGTCTTGGTAACTTGTCTCTTCCGGTTGCTCCTTCAGCCCTCCTGAAGTCAAGGTGTTCTATAAGCCTCCAAACAAAGAGAAGTCCCCTTTCGTCATCCCCTTCAAAGCCATTCGCTTGAGCTCCTGACTTTACTGTCGATGTCAAAACAAATCACTTCTCCTAAAATCTCACGCAGTTCCATCTTCCCAAGGTAAAAGTGCTTTGTTACTGCAACCTAGTGATAATTATGTTGTCATCATCCTCCCTTTCTCCCCGACCTTAAACTTCTCCTGTGCGACAAGCCGACAAGCTGTTGAGTGTCATAGCCTGTGTAGGATGTATGGATGATAAGGGGAGAGGGGGGGGGGGCATTCGACCCACTCCACTCCCGTCAGACAAGCAATGTATTCATACAGAGGTGCATTGCTATGCATGCTGGGATTGGCAGTCTGGGGCCAATGGCTTTCTCACTGGACAACACAAAGATCTCTTTTAAATGTACTCCTACACAGAGAGCAGATCTTTCTTTATGTTTTGGGCAAACTGTAAAAGCCTGAAATATTTCTGCATTAATTAGGCTGGCTAGAACCTTGTTCTGTCTGTCTCCGGAAAGATTGATTATTTTCTTCATGAATGCAACAAGTCTGTGATGGCTATGTTCAGCTATTTCTGCGGAGGTACAGTAGTACAATACAGAGACATTGGGGAACTGTTTCTCAGAGAGAGAGGAGACAGACATAGTAAAAACCAAGGCCCTTTTGCAACAACAACAAAAAGGCCACATACAGACAGAAGATGGAACATTTCCGCTCTGCAAATCGAGGATGGTTTAAAACCACACCCGTAAGTCATCAAATCCATTGACAAAACATTTTCTCAACGTCGCTCAAAAAAGGTTGATTCGCTGTTATTATACCTCTGTAATGGGAAAATGGAATGAAATACCGTGAGAGCGCACTGTGCTAGCCATGGAAGGGAGGGACAAAGTCACACAAAGACCCAAATGTCCAATTTTGGGATGACAAATTAGAGGGTAGGATGGGAGCCGATCTGCTCTGCCCGCTCGGGGCTTTGCAGACATGTGGTAATCATCTGGAACAGCTTTGAGTGCACTGCTGCTTGCTATTTAATGATGAGACCAGTCATGGGCTACAGCATGACAACTAGTGCCTGCTGCAGCATAAGGGCCTATTTTCAGCCGCCTCCTGCAGAAACAAACGGAACTACTAGAGGAGGCATTTAGACAAGTAGTCTCCCATCCCTTTCATCATCTCCCAAACAACCTATACAAAGAAAACTGGCTTTTGAAGGGGACATGTCATTACTCTGCAAATTACATCCAATCAGATTGCCCATCCAGTCTTGTGGTTGAGAAACACACATTATTGAATAGTAGCTTGGTCCAGGGGAGTAAAATAAAAATCACTCATACTAACTACCGGGTATATAGTCTATATGAATCATCTCCTCTGTAAACTTTGAAGTATTAAAAATGGGGAGTTTGAAGAGGAATGAGTTTGATTGAGTGAGGGTACAAAACTGTAAAAAACTGTGTGTGTGTGTGTGTGTGTGTGTGTGTGTGTGTGTGTGTGTGTGTGTGTGTGTGTGTGTGTGTGTGTGTGTGTGTGTGTGTGTGTGTGTGTGTGTGTGTGTGTGTGCGTGCTGGAGGAGGAGTGTGTGAGTGAGAGTGTTGACAGAGGGAGTGCAGTCGAGCCGAAGGACTTGTGCGTGCCCATGTTGAGGAGGTTTGGGGTTATATTTAGAAAGGTGGCCCATCATAAAGGGACTGGTTAACTCTTCACCACCCAGGCCAGCTGCAAAGAGCAAGCGCCAGGGAATCGGAGGGAGGCCTAATCCTATCCGAGCATCACGGAACAAACAACAGTAAATAGTACATCCAATGGCTTCGTCCTTCAGGGGCAGAAATGTGTTTTGACGTCTAGTATTAAGATTAACATTCGGACCAACAACAAACAAACAAAAAAAGTGTGCTGAACTCAGATACACTAAGAAACAGGAAGCTTGTCTGTCCAGGAGAAAGCATTCAGACTGCTGCGTGCAGAGACAGGCCTGCGTTGCCTTCTATTGACTCTGCTCATAAAGAGCAGCAGCGCATCCACTGACTCCACACGCAGAACTAGTGATGCAGATAAAAACTTTGCATCCTGGTCTTTGTTGAGCTTCTACATCAATGAGCATGTGCTGTGCCGTTCAGAGACAATGCAACAGGGCTTTGGCACAGCGAGGCAGCCCTTTCCAATGGATACGCTATAGAGAGCAACCCTCCCATACACACGCAAACGCGCCAAAAATGACTTCATTTGTAAACGTGAATATATTCAAAATACATTCATCCCAATCAAAGACACCAGTACATCAGCTACCCCTCTATTCATGTGCCACAAAAATAAAAGGGTGTGATTGTGTGTTCATTCCTGCAGAGAAAATTGCTATCAGACATGCAATTTAAAAAGTCCATCTTGAAACCACCAGTTAAGAGGGACAAACAACTGGTATTGCTTCCTTCAGCTTGTTGATATGAAGAATCCTTTAATTGAAACGGCATGGCTGAAATTGCAGTGGGTCTACCCTCTGAAATCCTCGCAGAAATCAAAACACTCATTCTCAGAGTGAAAATACAGTTATTGTCAGGAGGGCTCTAATGTTTATAAACAGTCATTTGGGCGTGTGTGTGTGTGTGTGTGTCTGTTTATAGAGGGACACTCTCAGAGGTAAACATTACCTCCAATATCTACTAACTTAATGAAGCACCATGTGTATGGCCTTAGGCTAGCCCCTTGTAATTATCCACTCGTTTCTGAAGAGCAGGGAAGCCACAGGTCCAATTTAACAGGGTGTGGTTCTCTCCAAGAGCCGTAGAGAATGACGGTTTAGAATTAATAGTGACCATCGACTCATTTGAAATGCATTACCCAAAGTGTGGTAATTAAACAACTTTTTATGTGCATCCATAATGAGCCTGAACCAAAAAAATACGAAATGCTCAGACAGATTGAGGACAGATTGAGCACAGAACAGGACCTATAGGACTCAAATCCACATATTAAATGTGGATTGCTCCATTACTGAATTAATTGACTTAAAACCAGGATGATCTGGCACAAAACCACAACTCCGACGAGAGAATCTGATAACAAACTGCATCGTAACACACAATAGCCTCCGCTATCGAAAAACGCATGTCCCATCTGACTGAAAGAGGTTGAGTGTCTCTACCTCCCTGAGGGTAAAAGGCTGTGACACTGTGTCCCCTGTAACTCCAACCGGAGATCCCCCAGTCACAGGTCTGGGTCTCTGAAGAACATCCCAGCTAAAACGAGGCTAATAGGGTCATTTCATTTGATTTCAATTACTTTTTGATCGCACCCCTTTTGATTTCCATTATTCTTTCTATACATATTTGCCAAAGGTCGAAGGGGTCAGAAAGTAACATTTTTTGGACCTGAATGCAAAAACATTTTAGGAGATAGGAGATGCTCAAAGTTTTGCATATCCCACCATGACACATCCATGCAAAATATAAATGATTGATATCATTTAAAATCTTTAAAACAGGGTTGACAAAGTATATTATACATTTCTTTAATATAAATTATCTAAAAGCACATAAAATTATGTATTTATTTATTTTTGAATACATTGTAGTTTAGACCCTATTTTACATAATCTGAGGTGTTTGTATCGTGCCCACTATCAGATGCTCTTGAATACAGGCCAGCTGTCCAGGCCAGCTGTCCAGGCTAGCTGTCCTGTACTAAAATGGGAATGGACAATTCAAATGGTAACAGAATGACACACATCCTTATTATCAAATGTTTATTTATTTTTTATTTACCCCTTTTGCTCCCCAATTTCGTGGTATCCAATTGTTTTTAGTAGCTACTATCTTGTCTCATCGCTACAACTCCCGTACGGGCTCCGATACACAACCCAACCAAGCCACACTGCTTCTTAACACAGCGCGCATCCAACCCCAACCCGTTCAAGCCCAGGTTGGAGCGAGGAGAGGGACGGAAGCAATACTGTTACAAAGACTGATCCCATATCCTACACCTCCCCTTTACCTTTTATAGGACTCTCCTGGGGAAACGGTTAGAGGCCTCAGGAATACTTATGCCTCCTTAATGCTCATCGTCTGTGCAACATGAGACAGCGGATGAATTATAATCACTTACAATGTATGACATATCCTTCACATTTAGTGGTGCCATCACACTGGCCGGCTAATTCAACTATTTGGGTGATGAACGGGTGTACACCGCAATAGTGTTGCAAATATAGAGTAATCTTAGACATATGGTTAACATATCTAACATATCTTTATATCTTTAACATATCTTAACATATCTTTAAACATATCTTTAACATATCTTTAACATATCTTTAACATATCTTTAACATATCTTTAACATATCTTTAACATATCTTTAACATATCTTTAACATATCTTTAACATATCTTTAACATATCTTTAACATATCTTTACCATACTATGATATCTGCAGCCTTGAAAGGCAGGCATCAACATGGCCGAACGAGAGGCTGCCAGCAATTTAGAGAAATCGCTTTCTATGGGTCCAAACCTTTTTTCTATGAATACAAAAAACGCTTTCTACGCGTGAGAACTTTTTTCATTCTACGACTACAAATCGCTTTCCACCGTGATAACTTATTTTCTGTGTGAAAACTTTTTGTTGTCATCAAATTACTGCCAAAAGTCAGGTGACCTATGCACTTCCAAATATGAAGTTGCAGGCTTGGCATATGGGTCATGCGCATCTCTCTCCTATGTGCAAATCTTTACGGCAGTAAGTTTACTTAAGGCCCTCGATTTACAAATACAAATCAAAAAGCTGTTTGTTTGTGGATAGTGAATTGCATTTGTGGATAGCGATTTACATTTGTGGATTGGTAATTTACATTTGTGGATTGGCGAGTTACATTTTTGGGAAAGTGATTTACAGTTGTGGATCGGTGATTTACATTTGTGAATACATTTAGCATTATATGGATCTCATAGTCTTGACTGAGTCAACCTGGGAAAAGCTAGTTAAACTAGCTAATGTTAGCTAGCTAGGCTAATTGAGGCTGCAGTGCATGCGCTCTCATCCTGCAGTTACAAATAACTCCATTCAGAATATTAAGTAGCAGCCTATTGTTGTAGTCTCTCCTTCACATTTGAATTAACTTTTAATTCAGTCATTTTAATTCCATCTGCCATCGATTAGATAGTTGCTTACATTTTAACACACACAGAGGCTCTCTGACTGTAGCCTATTGCCACTTTGACGGCCACAACAACAAGCCACATGCGCCACGCTCCACTCTCGTGAGAATCAAGAGCAGCACCATAAATTATAAAAATGTCTCTCTCAACTGCAGCTGTCGCATTTGGTTCTGTACGGGCCCATCCGGACAAGTCAGTTAAAATGACACATACCCGAGACAATCATATCAGATCTGACCCAGACCTGTGACATCATTTTGAATTCTGGATCCGCTCAGGTACCAGATCGAGTCTCGGGTGTTCCGGTACCGGTGGATCCGTGAAGACCTCTACATGGATGTCTCATGGTAGAGTGTGGTATGCAAAATGGGGCAACTTTGAGTACCTCCATCTTCTAAACGTTTGGCATTCAGTTCCAAAAAGTAACTTTCTGACAACTTCTACCACAGGCAAATATGTATGGCAAGTTTTGTTCAAATAAAAGGGGTCCGGTTAAAAAGTGATTGAAATCAAACGTAACGACTAAATAGCCCCACAATCTGGGTGAGACCTGACAACAGAACAATGACAGAACAATGTAATCATTTTTGGTTGCCCTGGCCTCCCATGTGTTTTAAAGAGCCCTTTGTAAAAGAGAGTGGGATGATGGGGAAAAAATATGTGCGAGGGCTGAGGGAGGAGGAGGGGGGGAATGACCTCCAGCTGTGAGAGCAGCTTTATGTCTATGACTTCATTGGTGGACATGACACATCTGGGAATGATAACACGTTCAGATGAAGCGAGGTAAAGGGCTGGTTTGCAGTGTAAAACCATACCACCTTTGCCACAACACTTGGTAGGCAGGCTACATCAGTCATTTCATCAACATTGAATTGTTAATAAATTGCTTAATATGTCATTTTTCATCACATTAGTGGGTGACTGTCAATGCACTTAGATGGCAATCTAAACTGAACGCATCAATTTCAACTGTCAAAACATTCTCTAGGGTTCCTCTACACAGACCTGTTGAGTAGGAAATGGACACACTGGTCGTCACATACTTTGGAGGCTCTGGAAGAGATGGGTATCATGCAAAGAGAAAGCAATGGGTTTAAACAGTCACAGTCACATACCCATACCCATGGTCAATCCTTTTCTGCAGTGGAAGAAAATAGATCAAAAATAAAAAACAGAACAAAGCACCACAAGAAGAAAAAAAAAGATGGCGCCGGAGAGGATGGCTGATATTGTTTGTATCTTATCTTTTCACTTATTTTTGTACATAATGTTGCTGCAACTGTCTCTTTTGACCAAAAATAACTTCTGGACATCAGAACAGCGATTACTCACCACTAGGGTTGCACACTTTGGAGAATATTCAGAGGTGGAAACTTTCTGTGGGAATATATGGGAATTAATGGAAATGTATGCTAATTAATATTATTACCATTTAAATGTAGATGTTTTTTGCATTGGATATATTTAGCATGTCATATGGAGACAGAAACATAAACCTTTTACCTTATCATAAGTAGACATAATTGCAAATGATTAAGTCATTCCAATATAAATAAATAAATACAAATGTAGTTACGAATTGAACTTCATTGAAATGAGTTGACTCTTCACATGGGATGATTTCACTGAACAACAAAAGGGAATATTGAATGATCCCCAATGATCCATCGCATTTTCCAAAAACATTTTCTGTAAAATGATAGTCTAGAAACTAAAGCTTTGGTTGTCTTCCTCTCAACCTTCCATGTCTTCCCCCTGGAACTCCTAAATGTCCACCTCTTGAACATCAAACTCTGAGGCCTCATCTTCACTGTCACTTTACTTTCCAACCTTGTTGAGGATGGCTCATTGTCAGGCTCAAAAAGCCTCAAATTTGCTAGGATAGACACCAATTTTTCAAGCCTTGTATTGGTCAGCCTGTTGCATGCTTTTGTGTGTGTGTTCCCAAACAAGGACCAGTTAGGCTCTGAGGCGGCTGATGTTGGTGGGATTTGGAGGATGATGAGCCAACAGGGGAAAGAGCCTCAGATCCACAAAGTACCTTCCACCAGGTGGCTGATGAGATAGGTTGGCACGACTGCCATATTGCATCTCCATCCCAAAGCCCTTGCTTGGAAGTGTACTTCGCCAGACTACCAAGAACCTTGCCCTCATCCAGGCCAAGGTGCCGAGACATGGTAATGATGACACCATAGGCCTTGTTGATCTCTGCACCAGACAGGATGCTCCGGCCATACCTGGGGTCCAACATGTACATTGCGGCGTGTATGGGCTTAAGACAGAAGTCTTCACACTTGTTGATGTATTTCAGAACTGCAGTTTCCTCTGCTTGGAGAAACTGTGAAGTGGGCAGGGCAGTATGGATTTCTTCTCTTACATTGCAAGCAGTCTGAACATCAGACAGGATGGCATTGTCTCTCTCAATCCGTGCAATGGCTACTGTTATAGGTTTCAGGAGTTTCAGGCTGCTTCCCAGTCTCTCCCAAAATATCATATCAGCAGACTGTGATAAGGATATTTCATGAAGAGACTCCTTCTCCAGAAGACAGTCAACCATGATGACAACACCACCCCCCATGGGTGTTGCTGGGCAGCTTCAATGTGATGTGCTTATTCTTCTCACTTTGCTTGGTGACGTAGATTGCTGCTATAACTTGATGACTCTTCACATACCTAACCATTTCCTTCACTCTCTTGTAGTGTATCCATTATTTTCAGTGCCATGATGTCCTTGAGGAACAGATTCAATGCATGGGCAGCACAGCCAATGGGTGCGACGTGAGGGTAGAACTCCACTTTAGACCAAGCAACCTTCCATGTTCGCAGTATTGTCTGTCACCAGTGCAAATACCTTCTGTAGTCCAAGGTCATTGATGACTGTCTTCAGCTCATCTGCAATGTAGAGACCTGTGTGTCTGTTCTCCCTTGTGTCTGTGCTCTTGTAGAATACTGGTTGAGGGGTGGAGATGCAGTTAATTATTCCTTGCCCACGAACATTCAACCACCCATCAGAGATTATTGCAATACAGTCTGCTTGATCTTCACTTGAACTCTGTTGAACTCTGCATCCAACAAATGAGTAGATAAAGCATGTCTGGTTGTAGGGGTGTACGCTAGGTGAAGAACATTCAGAAATGACTTCCAATACACATTGCCAGTGAGCATCAGAGGTGAACCAGTTGCATACACAGCTCGAGCAAGACATTCATCAGCATTTCTCTGACTCCATTCCTCCATTGAGTAAAAAACAACAACTTCTGATTCCAGGAGAACCATGAGCTGTTGCTATGATAAGGTGTCTGATTCATAATTTTTTACCTTGAATAGAAGTAGAGGGATTTTGTCAGAGGTTGCTTGTTGTGAGCACTGAGGGAACTTTATGCACTTGGCCAGATGATTCTGCATCTTTGTTGCATTTTTCACATATGATTTGGCACAGTATTTGCAAATGTACACAGCTTTTCCTTCTACATTAGCTGCAGTGAAATGTCTCCCCACATCAGATAGTGCCCATGGAATTTTCCTGTAACGATCAGAAAATAAATGGTAAAAAAAATACAATTCCATGTACAGATAAATAGTTAAGCAGTTATCTTACAAAGGAGTTGTTTAATCTAAATTATTTAAAACATGTATGGAAACAGGTGAATTAACACTCCTCAGTTAGCAGGCTCAAACAAGCTAAAACCCACATGGTAGCAAAGACTAACTAGCATAAATTGTTAACAAGTTAGAAATGATTTAAACACACTTTGCTGTAGGCTACTATTTACTAGTTAACAAAAAAGAAAATCAGGTAATATCAAAGATATTCATCCCACCCAGTACTGTAATCAGAATTTACCAGAAAGCATGTAGTCCTTGGCTCAGACAGTATAGTAGTGTGGGCTCAATAGCATCTCATTAGTGTGCAAGATCTTGAGAATCACCTGTATATGTGATGGAAGAATACCCTGTACATGCAGAGGGTTACAAATCCATTCAATTGGGGATAGTTTAACCAGAATATGCCGCAAGCCCAAGAATTGTCATGTATCCCACAAAAAAAGGTTCACTGTTATAAGCTAACTTTTTTGATGAATTTAAGCAAAATTCCCCAGGCAAGTAGCACTGAAACATGCATGAGAGCATCAGCTGTTCCAGATGATGTCGGCTGCGGAGAGCGTGATCACACGTGAGTAAGACCTTTAAACAGGTTAATATTCACAAGGCCACAGGAACAGACGGATTACCATGATGTGTACTCCAAGCATGCACTGACCAACTAGCAAGTGTCTTCAGTGACATTTTCAACCTCTCCCTGTCGGAGTCTGCAATAGCAACATGTTTCAAGCAGACCACCATAGTCCCTGTGCCCATGAACACTAAAGTAACCTGCCTAAATGAGTACCAACCCCAACCCAAGCACTCACGTCTGAAGCCATGAGGACCTTTGAAAGGCTGGTCATGGCTCACAGCAACACCATTATCCCAGAAACACAAGACCCACTCCAATTTACATACCGCCCCAACATATCCACAAATTATGCAATCTCTATTGCACTCCACACTGCCTTTTCACACCTGGACAAAAGAAACACCTATGTAAGAATGCTATTCATTGACTACAGCTCAGCTTTCAACACCATAGTGCCCTCAAAGCTCATCACTAAGCTAAGGACCCTGGGACTAAACACCTCCCTCTGCAACTGGATCCTGGACTTCGTGACGGGCCACCCCCAGGTGGTAAGGGTAGGTAACAACATCCGCCACGCTGATCCTCAACACGGGGGCCCCTCAGGGGTGAGTGCTCAACCCCCTTCTGAACTCCCTTTTCACTCATGACTGCATGGCCAGGCACGACTCCAACACCAACATTGAGTTTGCAGATGACACAACAGTGGTAAGCCTGATGACAGACAACGACGAGACAACCTAAGGAGGAGGTCAGAGACCTGGCCGTGTGGTGCCAGGACAACAACCTCTCCCTCAACGTGATCAAGACAAAGGAGATGACTGTGGACTACAGGAAAAGGAGGACTGAGCACGCCCCCATTCTCATCGACTGGGCAGCAATGGAGCAGGTTGAGAGCTTCAAGTTCCTTGGTGTCGACATCACCAACAAACTAACAAGGTCCAGGCACACCAAGACAGTCGTGAAGAGGGCACAACAAAACCTATTCCCCCTCAGGATATTGAAAGGATTTGGCATGGGTCCTCAGATCCTCAAAAGGTTTTACAGCTGCACCATCGAGAGCATCCATGACGGGTTGCATCATTGCCTGGTATGGCAACTGCTCAGCCACCGACCGCAAGGCACTACAGAGGGTAGTGCATATACGGCCCAGTACGCCACCGGGGCCAAACTTCCTGCCAACCAGGACCTCTTCTATACCAGGCGGTGTCTGAGGCCGGCCCTAAAAATTGTCAAAGACTCCAACCACCCTAGTCATAGACTGTTCTCTTTGCTACCACATGGCAAGCGGTACCGGAGAGCAAATCTAGTTCCAAGAGGCTTCTAAACAGCTTCTACCCCCAAGCCATAAGACTCCTGAACATCTAACCAAATGGCTTCCCAGACTATTTACATTGACCTTCCCCCCTTTACGCTGCTGCTACTCCTTGTTATTATCTACGCATAGTCACTTTAATAACTCTACCTACATGTACATATTACCTTGACTAACCGGTGCCCCCGCACATTGACTCTGCACAGGTACACCTTGTATGTAGCCTCGCTATTGTTATTTAACCGCTGCTCTTTAAATTATTTGTTACTTTCATTTCTTATTCTTATACATTTTTGTTGCCATTTCTTTTAACTGCATTGTTGGTTGAAGGCTTGTAAGTAAGCATTTACTATAAGGTCACCTGTTGTATTCGGAGCATGGGACAAATAAAATTTGATTTGAAGACCAGAGAGAGCAGCAGGAAATGTCAGGAATATAAAAGGAGGAGAATAAAAAGGAAATCACTGGAGAAAAAGTGGAACAATATAGACATACACACATCCAAAGAAGGATGTTGAAACCAGAACGAGCCAAGAGCCAGTGACCCCTAAACACACCAGACAAAGGAGACCAGACATCTGCTCCCAGATTACACCAGACAGTGTGTTAAAAACAAGCTTAAAGGCCCAGTGCAGTCAAAACATAATTTTCCTGTGTTTGATTTACACGCACTGGACAGTTTATTAGGTACACCCATCTAGGATCAGGTAGGACCACCCTTTGCCTCCAGAACAGCCTGAATCGTTGAGGCATGGATTCTACAAGGTGTCGGAAACATTCTACAGGGATGTTAGTGTAACGGATGTGAAACGGCTAGCTTAGTTAGCGGTGTGCGCTAAATAGCGTTTCAATCGGTTACGTCACTTGCTCTGAGACCTTGAAGTAGTAGTTCCCCTTGCTCTGCAAGGGCCGCGGCTTTTGTGGAGCGATGGGTAACGATGCTTCGAGGGTGACTGTTGTTGATGTGTGCAGAAGGTCCCTGGTTCGCGCCCGGGTATGGGCGAGGGGGCGGTTTAAAATTATACTGTTACATTAGTCCATGCTGACGCGATGGCATCACACAGTTGCTGCAGATGGTACATTCATGTCGCGAACAGCCCATTCCATCTCATCCCAAACTTGCTCTATTTGGTTTGGTACTTAATTGACACCCAAAAATGATTTGAGATAAAAATTGAGATAAACAGTTGCATTGCTGCTAGCATAATAGTAGATAACGCTAGTTAGCATTGGCTCGCAAAACTCTCTAACTCCCTTCATACTTAATGCAGAGACATACTAAATGTATCCATGAATTCATCGGACTCTGGGGAAGTAGATAAATGGAATCAATGCCAAAATCCCTATGTATCACTTTAAGTCCCATGGCGTGTAACCAGTGGAGGCTGCTGAGGGGAGGACGGCTCATAATAATGGCCAGAACCGAGCCAATGGAATGGCATCAAACACAAGGAAACAATGTATTTGATACCTTTCCAACAATTTCACTCCAGCCATTACCCCTGGGCCCATCCTCCCCAATTAAGGTGCCACCAACCTCCTGTGCGTGGAACACTGACAGAACATCCCAATGTCCCCTCTAGGCTCTATATCACCACACACTGTTGGTGACTTCACTTGTCAAGCAAACTACATTCAATCGCACACACAGGTATCATAATTATGTCCCTTTGTCCATAATATTGTTTAGACTGTGTACATTCATCATTCTATCCATATTTAACCATGTATATTTCTTGTTGCACTTGTCCACAGAGCAACCAGACAAGACATCTGGTACCAGATTAGACCAGTGTGTTTAAATGCAGAGGCTTAAGAGCCTGGAACACGGATGGTTGAGACAACCGATTAGGCTACTCAACTTCAAACCCACAGTCACCATCATATACTGACTGTACATCATATAGGACAAAAGGTGTACAAGAGGGCATTAGGAAAAAGCAGAATACTTGCATTGCAGTATTGTAAAGAATCAGCTTTTTGCAGAATTGTATAAATGAAAGAATATCTAGTAGACTTTGAAGTCATGAACGTTTTCCAATGCAAACGTAACCTGCTCGCTCTGACATGTGCTTGGGAGATTGTGTGCTGGCAGGCCAAAACAAACATTTTTGGAAAATGCAATCAATAATATTAGAGGGATATCTACAAACAGGTGAATCTAATTCCTCTTCTTTCAACAGCATTGTTTCCCAGTAGACTATAATCGTGGGTGATGTCAAGTCATCTTTAGCTCAAATCTGAGACCAAAATACTTCAGCCATCAGCCACCAACTGTGATGATTCCCCCCTCTGGTCATTTGCCAAGGAAAGCCATCAACTTTGGGAGGTGTTGGCTTCTTGCCTCAGTAAACTGGTGCTGGTCAACTCAAAACTAAACTGTGTCAACTTGGTGCCCTAGGTTCAAAGTCACAAGGTGTTCTTGTTCACGTAGGCTAAACCTACTTTCGACTTTCTTGGCCAAAGCTCTATCAGAGTCTGGTCAAATTAATGTATTCTCAGACCAACTAAACAGCATCCATCCTCTGTAAGCACTAGTCATACTTACTAGGGATATAATCTGTAATGCACATATCTTACATCACTTATAATTGACATAAAACACGCTAACGGAGGACTCCTGACCACTGCACGGAAAGAATTCCACAAGGGAATAGCCTAGACGACTGTGAAAAAAAAGCCAAGTGCATCTCAAATGGGCATACCAGGCAAGGCCATCCTTTAACATCAAATCATATGAGTACATGCATGAAACGTCGAAGGATAATACATGTGATTATGAATGACTTATTTAAGAGCGAAGAGAAACGTGACTGAATATAGGATCTACTTACTGAGTCGTAGTCGGAGACCAAGCCAACTCCTTTGAGGTGACTTGTGCTGTAGAACTGAATTCATGGTCCACTTGCTTGGAACCATTTAGGTCCTATTCTTGGTTCTTATGCTGAAAATCCCCCAATATCAATGGTTGGTCATATTCATGCCTATTCTCAACGAATGGTGGTAGATTCCGATGGTGCTGTCTTGAAGTTTGAATCTAACTTGAATGTGCCATTTTATCACTCTCCGTTTCGCCTAGGTGGCATCATATTTATGATCGCTCCCGTAAACCGCATAATATTGTTCTATATTGGAGCGCTCCCCGTGCTCGACGTTATTTGTAGATCAGTTTGAGAGCAAACAACCTGTTAAAAATCAATCCATTGAAATAATAATCCAACCTTTCGTGACTAACTAACCTGTCACACGATTGGCTGACTGGTGCAGAATATGTCTCATTCAAGGTAATAAACACCGCATAATAAAATGTCAATTCTCCAATATGGCAAATAGGACGCCTCTGTTTTTGTTTACTCCGCTATGCAGCAGTAACCTGTTGCTTTACAAAAAGCATTATCTTCGTCGTCCAGGTCCGAAATATCATATTTGCCCAATCACCACCGTAGCGTTAGTCCCTCCCTCACCGTATACTTTGTTTTAATCGCCGGTTATTGCACGGGTGAAGCACGCGGGCTACTCTGTTGCAATTTTGGCCACTGACTTCTTCGTTGCTTTCGGCAAAGCACATTAAAGTCGGAAACATTATTCCCCGCCAAGTATCGTCGTCTGTCCCTCCACTTTTCAACCATTAAAAGCCTTTTCCATTCATTCAGTCTACCTTCTTTTCTTTCCAGTTACAAGTTGGCATTATGTTGCAGCTAGGGGCGCCATAGTATGGAAGCCCATAATACCGTCTCAAAATGCAAAGGTACTAAATCGAGATTTTTAGATACATAGGTGAAAATGTCGAGATACTAAGTCGACATGTTTTAGATACGGGTAAGTCCAAATTAGCAGAAACGAACAAAACATATATTTTTTTTATAGTATACCGTAATTATAGGAAATGTTTCTTCATTTGTAACTTTGTGCTGTGATTCCAGAGGTGGCACCACAAGTCCCAGAGTTGGGGAGAGAGTTGTTTTCCTGGTGCCCAGAGTTTCTCATGATCTGGTGACATTGAATAACCAACCTATGACATAAAATAAATCAGCTGTAAAACAGTTGTATATGGGCTATGATGGGAACAGATTCGTTCTAATGAGGTCATATGTATTTTAAAAAATGAATCAAATCAAAGTTTGTAGAGTCACAAGCTTGATGTAGTCATTGTGAGATCGGAATATGGGATCAAATACTAAACTTTTGACAAAATGTAATACACTATCAGGGAATTTGTCCAAATACTTATGACACCTTCAAATGGGGCGACTAAATGAAATCTAATTGTATTTGTCACGTGCGCCGAATACAACAGGTGCAGAACTTACAGTGAAATGCTTACTTACAAGCCCTCAACCAACAATGCAGTTTTAAGAAAATACAAAAAAAGTCAGAAATAAGAATAGCAAATAATGAATTAAAGAGCAGCAGTAAATAACAATAGCGGGGCTATATACAAGGGGTTCCGGAGTCAAAGTGCGGGGGCACCAGTGTCGAGGTAATTGAGGTAATATGTACATGTAGGTAGAGTTATTAAAGTGACAATGCACAGATAATAACAGAGAGTAGCAGCAGCTTGGAGGGCCTTCCTCTGACACCGCCTGGTATAGAGGTCCTGGATGGTAGGAAGCTTGGCCCCGATGATGTACTGGGCTGTATGCACTACCCTCTGTAATGCCTTGCTGTCGGAGGCTGAGCAGTTGCCATACCAGGCAATGATGCAACCTGTCAGAATGCTCTCGATGGTGCAGCTGTAAAACCGTTTGAGGATCTGAGGACCCATGCTAAATCTTTTCAGTCTCCTGAGGCGGAATAGGTTTTGTTGTGCCCTCTTCACGACTGTCTTGGTGTGCTTGGACCATGTTAGTTTGTTGGTGATGTGGACGCCAAGTAACAGAACTTCTCAATCTGCTCCACTGCAGCCCCGTCGAGGAGAATGGGGCGTGTTTCGGTCCTCCTTTTCCTGTAGTCCACAATCATCTATTTTTGTCTTTATAACATTGAGGGAGAGGTTGTTGTCCTTGCATCGGGAAACTTAATGATGGTGTTGGAGTCGTGCCTGGCCGTGCAGTCATCAGTGAACAGGGAGCAGAAGAGGGGACTGAGCACACACCCCTGAGTGGCCCCCATGTTGAGGATCAGCATGGCGGATGTGTTGTTACCTACCCTTACCACCTGGGGGAAGCCCGTCACGAAGTCCAGCATCCAGTTGCAGAGGGAGGTGTTTAGTCCCAGGGTCCTTAGCTCAGTGATGAGCTTTGAGGACACTATGGTGTTGAACACTGAGCTGTAGTCAATGAATAGCATTCTCATATAGGTGTTCCTTCTGTCCAGGTGGGAAAGGGCAGTGTGGAGTGCAATAGATATTTCATCATCTGTGGATCTGTTAGGGCGGTCTAGGGTTTCTGGGATAATGGTGTTGATGTGAGCCATAACCAGCCTTTGAAAGCATTTCATGGCTACAGACGTGAGTGCTACGGGTTGGTAGTCATTTAGGCAGGTTACCTTAGTGTTCTTGGGCACAGAGACTATGGTGGTCTGCTTGAAACATGTTGGTATTACTGACTAAGACAGGGAGAGGTTGAAAATGTCAGTGAAGACACTTGCCAGTTGGTCAGCGCATGCTCGGAGTACGCGTCATGGTAATTAGTCTGGCCCTGCGGCCTTGTGAATGTTGACATTTAAAGGTTTAAAGGTCTGACTCACATCGGCTGCGAAAAGCGTGATCACACAGTCGCCCGGAACAGCTGATGCTCTCATGCATGTTTCAGTGCTATTTGCCTCGAAGCGAGCATATAAGTTATTTAGCTCATCTGTTAGGCTCGTGTCACTGGGCAGCTCTCGGCTGTGCTTACCTTTGTAGTCTGTAATAGTTTGCAAGCCCTGGCACATCCGTCATGCCTCGGAACAGGTGTAGTACGATGCAATCTTAGTCCTATATTGATGCTTTGCCTGTTTGATGGATCATCGGAGGGCATAGCGGGATTTCTTATAAGCTTCCGAGTTAAGAGTCCCTCTCCTTGAAAGCGGCCGCTATACCCTTTAGCTCAGTGCGAATGTTGTCTGTAATCCATGGCTTCTGGTTGGGGTATGTACGAACAGTCACTGTGGGGACAACATCATTGATGCACTTATTGATGAAGCCAGTGACTGATGTGATGTCCTCCTTAAAGCAATTGGAAGAATCCCAGAACATATTCCAGTCTGTGCTAGCAAAATAGTCCTGTTGCTTAGCATCTGCTTCACCTGACTACTGGTGCTTCCTGATTTCATTTTTGCTTGTAAGCAAGAATCAGGAGGATAGAATTATGGTCAGATTCGCCAAATGGAGCAAAGATGGTCTAGAGTTTTCTTCCCTCTGGTTGCACATTTAATATGCTGAAGGAAATTAGGTCAAACTGATTTAAGTTTCCCTGCATTAAAGTCCCCGGCCGCCTCTAGATGAGCGTTTTCCTGTTTTGGGTTGCATCATGTATGCTTTTTTATTTTAGGCTATACATACATAGCTTAGGCAATAAATAAATTACCTTACTGCTTCTTTTCCCTTGGCCAGAGGAGATCAGAGTGCATAGGCATCTCTAGGCAACCTGCAGCTATCAGTAGACTACAGTTTATCAGACTCAAGCACAGATTAATTGTACACGAAATTATGAGGCAAATCAGTCTAAACAACAGTACTTTTTTCTCTTTTCAACGCTGTTGTGTTAATATTTTCTATTAAATCAAATAAAAAATGCTGGGGCAAATGTCAGCTTGCCAGCCGGCCCTGCTGTGCTGATCTCTGCAATGAGCATAGATGGAAATTCCACATAATGCTACAAATGAAGAAAACCTATCCTATATGAAGTATCTCAACGTTTTGACTTAGTATCTCAACATTTTGAGATTATATCCTGAAATCGTAGACAGTACTGTATCTTGAAAGTTTGAATTACACTTCTAGAAATGTTGAGATAGTATTGAAATTGTTATGGTATTTTGGTGGCAGGAATGAGATTCCATACATTTTCAACTCTACTGATGGTTTTGTCAATAAAAATGTAGTGTTACATAGTGAATGTGCCACTCTGGTCTTGGCACCTGCAATCTAGCCCAATGGTTCTCAAACCTCTCTTTGGGGACCCCCAGACGTTTCAAATTTAGTTGTAACCCTGGCCAGGACCAAGTCTGGGAAAACCTGGTCGACATTATGAGATTATTATGGGCAAAAGAGTGAGATTATTTGTATTTGTCAAACGGCAGCCAAGCATCGATCATCATGTCATCAGAATAAGACACTAGATATTTATTGGAAAGAAACAATCTCATCACCGTGCACTTTCACCACCCTGGGAATTTCATCATAACTTAATTCATCTGTAGCCTAATAAACCGCATGCTTTCCGGAGTCGTAGTGGGAGGAGCACACTAGATCCTCGTGACTCTACATTTAAACTTCGATAAATCAAATTGTATTGGTAGCACAGCCTACACATATTTTGAAGATGCTCTCGCAGATGCAGCGAAATGCTTATGTTTCTAGCTCCAGCAGTGCAGCATACCTAACAATACAAAACAATACACACATCCCCCCCCAAAACAATTAAGAAATATCAGAATGAGTAATGTTAGAGTTCGGAATATATATATATATATATATATATATATACAGTGCCTTGCGAAAGTATTCGGCCCCCTTGAACTTTGCGACCTTTTGCCACATTTCAGGCTTCAAACATAACGATATAAAACTGTATTTTTTGTGAAGAATCAACAACAAGTGGGACACAATCATGAAGTGGAACGACATTTATTGGATATTTCAAACTTTTTTAACAAATCAAAACTGAAAAATTGGGCGTGCAAAATAATTTAGCCCCCTCAAGTTACTACTTTGTAGCACCACCTTTTGCTGTGATTACAGCTGTAAGTCGCTTGGGGTATGTCTATCAGTTTTGCACATCGAGAGACTGAATTTTTTTTCCCATTCCTCCTTGCAAAACAGCTCAAGCTCAGTGAGGTTGGATGGAGAGCATTTGTGAACAGCAGTTTTCAGTTCTTTCCACAGATTCTCAATTGGATTCAGGTCTGGACTTTGACTTGGTCATTCTAACACCTGGATGTGTTTATTTTTGAACCATTCCATTGTAGATTTTGCTTTATGTTTTGGATCATTGTCTTGTTGGAAGACAAATCTCCGTCCCAGTCTCAGGTCTTTTGCAGACTCCGTCAGGTCCTGTATTTAGCTCCATCCATCTTCCCATCAATTTTAACCATCTTCCCTGTCCCTGCTGAAGAAAAGCAGGCCCAAACCATGATGCCGCCACCACCATGTTTGACAGTGGGGATGGGGTGTTCAGAGTGATGAGATGTGTTGCTTTTACGCCAAACATAACGTTTTGCATTGTTGCCAAAAAGTTCAATTTTGGTTTCATCTGACCAGAGCACCTTCTTCCACATGTTTGGTGTGTCTCCCAGGTGGCGTGTGGCAAACTTTAAACAACACTTTTTATGGATATCTTTAAGAAATGGCTTTCTTCTTGCCACTCTTCCATAAAGGCCAGATTTGTGCAATATATGACTGATTGTTGTCCTATGGACAGAGTCTCCCACCTCAGCTGTAGATCTCTGCAGTTCATCCAGAGTGATCATGGGTCTCTTGGCTGCATCTCTGATCAGTCTTCTCCTTGTATGAGCTGAAAGTTTAGAGGGACGGCCAGGTCTTGGTAGATTTGCAGTGGTCTGATACTCCTTCCATTTCAATATTATCGCTTGCACAGTGCTCCTTGGGATGTTTAAAGCTTGGGAAATCTTTTTGTATCCAAATCCGGCTTTAAACGTCTTCACAACAGTATCTTGGACCTGCCTGGTGTGTTCCTTGTTCTTCATGATGCTCTCTGCTCTTTTAACGGACCTCTGAGACTATCACAGTGCAGGTGCATTTATACGGAGACTTGATTACACACAGGTGGATTGTATTTATCATCATTAGTCATTTAGGTCAACATTGGATCATTCAGAGATCCTCACTGAACTTCTGGAGAGAGTTTGCTGCACTGAAAATTAAAGGGGCTGTATAATTTTGAACGCCCAACTTTTCCGTTTTTGATTTGTTAAAAAAGTTTGAAATATCCAATAAATGTCGTTCCACTTCATGATTGTGTTCCACTTGTTGTTGATTCTTCACAAAAAAATACAGTTTTATATCTTTATGTTTGAAGCCTGAAATGTGGCAAAAGGTCGCAAAGTTCAAGGGGGCCGAATACTTTCGCAAGGCACTGTATATACAGTTGAAGTTGGACGTTTACATACACTTAGGTTGGAGTCATTAAAACTCGTTTTTCAACCACTATACAAATGTCTTGTTAACAAACTATAGTTTTGGCAAGTAGGTTAGGACATCTACTTTGTTCATGACACAAGTAATTTTTCCTACAATTGTTTACAGACAGATTATTTCACTTATAATTCACTGTATCACAATTCCAGTGGGTCAGAAGTTTACATACACTTAGCTGACTGTGCCTTTAAACAGCTTGGAAAATTCCAGAAAATTATGTCTTGGCTTTAGAAACGTCTGATAGGCTAATTGACATTATTTGAGTCAATTGGAGGTGTACCTGTGGATGTATTTCAAGACCTACCTTCAAACTCAGTGCCAGTGCCTCTTTGCTTGACGTCATGGGGAAATCAAAAGAAATCAGCCAAGACCAAAAAGTCCACTCCACAAGTCTGGTTTATTCTTGGGAGGAATTTCCAAACACCTGAAGGTACCACGTTCATCTGTACAAACAATAGTATGCAAGTATAAACACCATGGGACCACGCAGCCGTCATACCGCTCAGGAAGAAGACGTATTCTGTCTCCTAGAGATGAACGTACTTTGGTGCAAAAAGTGCAAAATCAATCCCAGAACAACAACAAAGGACCTTGTGAAGATGCTGGAGGAAACGGGTACAAGAGTATCAATATCCACAAGCCCTATATTGACATAACCTGAAAGGCCGCTCAGCAATGAATAAGCCACTGCTTCAAAACCACCATAAAAAAGCTAGACTACAGTTTCCAACTGTATATGGGGACAAAGATCATACTTTTGGGAGAAATGTCCTCTGTTCTGATGAAACAAAAAATATAACTGTTTGGCCATAATGACCATCATTACGTTTGGAGGAAAAGGGGGAAGCCAAAGAACAACATCCCAACCGTGAAGCACGGGGTGGCAGCATCATGTTGTGGGGCTGCTTTGCTGCAGGAGGGACTGGTACACTTCACAAAATAGATGGCAGCATGAGGAAGGAAAATTATGTGGATATATTGAAGCAACATCTCAAGACATCAGTCAGGAAGTTAAAGCTTGGTCGCAAATGGGTCTTCCAAATGGACAATGACCCCAAGCATACTTCCAAAGTTGTGGCAAAATGGCTTAAGGACAACAAAGTCAAGGTATTGGAGTGGCCATCACAAAGCCCTGACCTCAATCCTATAGAAAATTGGTGGGCAGAACTGAAAAAGCGATTGCGAGCAAGGAGGCCTACAAACCTGACTTAGTTGCACCAGCTCTGTCAGGAGTAATGGGCCAAAATTCACCAAACTTATTGTGGGAAGCTTGTGGAAGGCTTTCCAAAACATTTGACCAAAGTTAAACAGTTTAAAGGCAATGCTACCAAATACTAATTGAGTGTATGTAAAATTTTGACCCACTGGGAAAGTGATGAAAGAAATAAAAGCTGAAATGTATCATTCTCTCTACTGTTATTCTGACATTTCACACTCTTAAAATAAAGTGGTGATCCTAATTGACCTAAAACAGGGAATTTTTAACAGGAATTGTGTTTAAATTAATTGAGTTTAAATGTATTTGGCTAAGGTGTATGTAAGCTTCCAACTTCAACTGTATGTAATATATATATATATATATATATATATATATATATATATATATATATATATATATATATATATATATGACATCATGGTTAAATGTTCAAATATATATACACACATACATATGTGTGTATATATATATATATATAATGGTGTGTATAGACAGTATGGACAGTTATATGAATAGGAAAGGTGTGTACAGCAGTAGTTATGTAAGATGAGCCTTGACTAGAATATAGTATATACATATGAAGTGGGTAAAACCGTATGTAAACATTAATAAAGTGACCAGTGTTCAATGACTATGTACAGTACATAGGGCAGCAGTCTCTAGGGTTCAGGGTAGAGCAGGGTTTCCCAAAGTTGGTCCTGGGCCCCCCACCCTGGGTGCACATTTGTTTTTTGCCCTAACATTACACTGCGGATTGAAATCATCAAAGCTTAATGATGAGTCGGGGGGGGGGGCGGCGGCAGGACCGAGTTTGGGAAATGCTGGGATAGAGTACAGGGTGGTAGCCGGCTAGTAACAGTGACTAAGTTCAGGGCAAGGTACTGACTGGGCGGAGGCCGGCTAGTGGTGACTATGTAACAGTCTGATGGCCTGGAGATATAAGTTGTTTTTCAGTCTCTCGGTCCTAGCTTTGATGCACCTGTACTGTCTGCGCCTTCTGGATGGTAGCGGGGTGTCTCGGAAACATTCCATAGCTCAGGGAAATTTAACAGAGCTTCTGTGTAGGTACTGCAGGGGGTCCATGAATAAAAAAATATTAAAACAATTTATTTAGATATATATACAGTGGGGCAAAAAAGTATTTAGTCAGCCACCAATTGTGCAAGTTATCCCACTTAACAAGATGAGAGAGGCCTGTAATTTTCATCAAATGTACACTTCAACTATGACAGACAAAATGAGAAAACAAATCCAGAAAATCACATTGTATGATTTTTAATGAATTTATTAGCAAATTATGGTGGAAAAAAAGTATTTGGTCACCTACAAACAAACAAGCAAGATTTCTGGCTCTTACAGACCTGTAACTTCTTCTTTAAGAGGCTCCTCTGTCCTCCACTCGTTACCTGTATTAATGGCACCTGTTTGAACTTGTTATCAGTATAAAAGACACCTGTCCACAACCTCAAACAGTCACACTCCAAACTCCACTATGGCCAAGACCAAAGAGCTGTCAAAGGACACCAGAAACAAAATTGTAGACCTGCACCAGGCTGGGAAGACTGAATCTGCAATAGGTAAGCAGCTTGGTTTGAAGAAATCAACTGTGGGAGCAATTATTAGGAAATGGAAGACATACAAGACCACTGATAATCTCCCTCAAAATCTTGCTTGTTTGTTTGTAGGTGACCAAATACTTATTTTCCACCATAATTTGCAAATAAATTCATTCAAAATCCTACAATGTGATTTTCTGGATTTTTTTTCCCTGATTTTTTTTCTGTCATAGTTGAAGTGTACCTATGATGAAAATTACAGGCCTCTCATCTTTTTAAGTGGGAGAACTTGCACAATTGGTGGCTGAGTTAATACTTTTTTGCCCCACTGTATATGTGTGTGAAAGGAAGAAAGTGGAACTTTTCCCCCCAAAATGTTTTTGAATATTGCTAGTGTAGCGGATGTGAAATGGCTAGCTTAGTTAGCGGTGTGCGCTAAATAGCGTTTCAATCGGTTACGTCACTTGCTCTGAGACCTTGAAGTAGTAGTTCCCCTTGCTCTGCAAGGGCCGCGGCTTTTGTGGAGCGATGGGTAACGATGCTTCGTGGGTGACTGTTGTTGATGTGTGCAGAAGGTCCCTGGTTCGCGCCCGGGTATGGGCGAGGGGACGGTTTAAAATTATACTGTTACACTAGCAACAACAGAATAAATCCTTTTGAATTACATAAGAGATGAGAATATCTCCCTTCTTTCTTAGCTAATAGACTATGTTAGAGTTTACACTTCCTCTTCCAATTATAACGTGGGGAGGTCAAACTAATGACAATATATTTACCTTATCTATAGATGCTGATTACTTATCCTTTCCATTATCATTCACCTGATGATAAGACAAGACAAAATATTTTGCTAGTGTATGATGGGGGTCGCCGGTTTGCCTGAAAGGGGGTCCGTGGCAAGAAAATGTTTGAAGGCCCCTGCTTTAGCGAACAATGGATACATTTTATGCATGAAATTGTCTCTTGATTGATTGGCCTCAGAAATTACATTGAACAAAATGCCTCATTTAGTTTTAGCTAAATATTATATTTGATTCCCATGGACTCTTGTTACTTTTGGGGCAGAAGTTGCCATTGTGGGCTATGCCATCCCCCCTTTACAAACCCATTGTCTCTATGTTTATTATGCACACTTTGAAACTAACAAAAATGTCTTGTTGTGCTTGGATGTTTGTATTGAAAGCCAGTAGTTCACACAGTCACAAGCCATTCTGATTTAGGCAGATTGGTTTAGGGAAAGGTTATTCCCAAGATTGACCAATAGTTCACCAGCAAAACAAATCCTAGAAACTGCACGATCTAACCTGTAATGTCTTTACACTTCTCTTAGATGACATTCGAGACGCAATAAGCCCTTTCAGTCCTCAGCATTTTATTCATATTAGTGGTTGTACAGGGATTCCACGCAGAAGGATTGGTCAGTTGTTTCAATTATAGCAAAGGCAGTCCGTGTCCCTTTGTGGGTGGTGGGAAATGATAGAATCAGATGACAAATCTCCCAGCTTACTGTAAACCGTTGACTTCCAACAGTGCCAATCCTACCAGCATTACAAGACAAGAAGGATAAAACATACTTTGGCTGAACTGTGATGGATTGACCACTGGGCAAGAAGAACATGCCCTCATAGTAAATGCATTCCTCTATTTCTACATTAACACCAATCTCCATTGTGCATGACTCATGAAAAATGGCCCAATGGTTTAGTCTACTACAGTGTGAGCAGGGGATTTCATCAGATAAATCCTATGTGTTTATTCCCAGGCTTTAGGCTCTATTTGGACTATCTTGAGTGGGACCTCCAATTTGCGAGATTTCTCATTGGGTTGCATGGGTACTCTCAGGAAAGATGTCTGCCCTGACAAAGCTAAAAGAATTACGTTACCACAATGCAGCTCCAGTTGTTTGTATGCTCCCCTCCCCAACAAAGGGGAGGGAAATGGTAAACAAAGCCAGCTGGGAAATAGGGAGATTATATAAATGGCCCACAACAAATTAGCAAGTCTCCACAGTTGTTTGTGAATGTAGAGTATGCTCACAATGAGTCCTTGTTCTCTCTTCCAAGTCAAAACAATCAATGACCACAAAACCATATCAGACAAGAGCCTTCCTTGTAAAGAGACATGCTTGCATAAGTGTAGTGGGTGAGAGACTAATTTAGAGTCCCACCTGTCAAATCACTTGAAATGATTGGGTTCACTCAATCTGTGTGTTTGTCATTAGGCTCCTAAACTGTGTCCATATACACTCATAACACTCTCGTGTGGCTTCCCATAAAATCTACTAGGACTGTGGGTTTAAGGTTGATACATTCGAAAAATAAACCTGAACAACACTTCCCTCTTCAGGACACAAAGACAACACCTTGTAATACTTGTGTGACTTCTTATCCCCTTATACTGTATGATCCACTCTGGTACGAATGTATGAGAATGTAACCCCCCCCCCCCCCCAAATAAAAGTTTGATGAAAAAAAACATGAACCTGTAAATCACTGTCCTTTTCAGGACACAAAAAATCCTACACACCCAAGTAACAAAGAACTTAAAGGAAGTTTTACTTAGGCCTACTATGACCAACTTCTGTCAAACAAAACTCCTGATGGAACAGGAGGGATAAAAGAGAAAGAGAAACAAATTGGGGAAAAAAGAAGAGGACCGGTAACAGTTCATGCCTGTAGTTTTTCATATCGCACCATCAATGCCATAGTTAATATTTTGTCCCAAGGTCAGATGAATAAATAGATCAATCAATGTTCAGTAATCCAGTACTCTCAGAAATGCAACAGAGATGTTACTTGAAGCATTTACATCCATTACTAAGGTAATAAAAATATAAAACATGGACGGAAAACTGTAACAATTCGTAGTGAACTACTATTCAGGTACAATGTGTGTACAGGTTTCTACTTTTTTTTGTTGCTCTGGAATATTTTTGACAGGTGTTATCCAATAGCTGTATAGATGGATTGTTGAGCAAGTGACAGTTTTTTTTTTAATGGGTTTCATTGTCAGAGAAGACCCCTGCAAGCACTTTCATGTCCTACTCTATCCAGGCTTTTCATGAATATCACTTGTAGAGTGAATCTTAAGCTGTCACATGGCCCAAATGTACAACCTCTTTTTAAGACAATGTACATTCCACAGTGTGAAAAAATAGTGAAGACATTAACACTATGAAATAACACACATGGAATCATGTAGTAACCGAAAAAGTGTTCTACGTGAGATTCTTCAAAGTAGCCACCCTTTGCCTCGATGACAACTTTATCACAATCTTGGCATTCTCTCAACCAGCTTCATGAGGTGGTCACCTGGAATGCATTTCAATTAACAGGTGTGCCTTGTTAAAAGTTCATGCATGTGAGACAATCAGTTGTGTTGTGACAAGTTAGGGATGGTATACAGAAGATAGCCCTATATGGTAAAATACCAAGTTTATATTATTACAAGAACAGCTCAAAGCAAAGAGCAGTCCATCATTAATTAGACATGGAGGTCAGTCAATTCCCAAAACTTCCAAGAAGTTCGAAAGTTTCTAAGTACCGTCGCAAAAACCATCAAGCACTATGATGAAACTGGCTCTCATGAGGACCACCACAGGAAAGGAAGACCCAGAGTTACCTCTGCCGCAGAGGATAAGTTCATTAGGGTTACCAGCCTCAGAAATCAGCAGCTAACTGCACCTCAGATTGCAGCCAAATAAATGCTTTACGGAGTTCAAGTAACAGACATCTCAACATCCACTATTCATGGTCAAATTGCTGGAAAGAAACCACTACTAAAGAACACCAATAATAAGAAGAGACTTGCTTGGGCCAAGAAACACAAACAATGGACATTAGACTGGTGGAAATCTGCCCTTTGGTCTGATGAGTCCAAATTTGAGATTTTTGGTTCCAGCTGCAGTGTCTTTGTGAGACGCAGAGCAGGTGAGCAAGACAATGATCTCTGCATGTGTGGTTCCCACTGAGACGCATGGAGGTGGTGGTGTGATGGTGTTTTCCTGGTGACACCATCTGTGATTTATTTATAATTCAAGGCACACTTAACCAGCATGGCTACCTCAGCATTCTGCAGTGATACGCCATAACATCTGGTTTGCTCTTAGTGGGACTATCATTTGTATTTCAACAGGACAATGACCCAACACACCTCCAGGCTGTGTAAGGGCTATTTGACCAAGGAGAGTGATGGAATACTGCATCAGATGACTTGGCCTCCACAATCACCCGACTTCAACCCAATTGAGATGGTTTGGGATGAGTTGGACCGCAGAGGGAAGGAAAAGCAGCCATATGTAGGAACTCCTTCAAAACTGTTGGAAAAGCATTTCAGGCAAAGCTGGTTGAGAATGCAAAGAGTGCGCAAAGCTGTCATCAAGGCAAAGGGTGGCTACTTGTATTTTGATTTGTTTTAACACTTTTTTTTGGTTATGTGTGTCATTTCATAGTTTGTCTTCACTATTATTTTACAATGTAGAAAATAGTAAACAAAGATAAACCCTTGAATGAGTAGGTGTGTCCAAACTTTTGACTGGTACTGTATATTATGACATGGAACTTTGAACATTTAACCATGATATCACATCTGCTAGGGACATGTCATGATGGGCCACTTAAAAAGACCAAAGGTCAACAGATTTAGAAAGTCCTGACAGTGACAAGAAAAGCTCACATTTTCAACAACAAAAAGTATATCAATTTGTTTACAATTGATAATGTGTACAATCTTGGCTTTGGAATGTGACCCATGAGGAATAGACATCAAACCCAGAATGTGTCCCAAACGGCACCCTCTTCCTTATATAGTGCACTACTTTTGACCAGTGCCCCATGGAATACGGTGCCATTTCAGATGCAGACAGAGGTTTAACTGCATGTCTAGATATTGTCCATGTGATAGAAATACGTTCAAACATCCTAAACTATTTAATACAGCAACCCCCCCCCCCCCCAAAAAAAAAATGATCTCATGATTGTAGACCAAGGTAAACCCAATTGACGCCAACAAGAGGGAGTTGACCTCCACAGCCTGGGCCGTCTTCAGCACTGATCTGGAGTGAGAGTACGCCCTCGAGTCACTCACACCAACTCTACGGTACACCCTCTCCTGAACCTTCACTTCTGTACATTCAACGACCTTCACTCTGGCCTTGGTGTTTAGTCAATAAACAAGGCGGGGGAGAAAGAAAAAAAAAAAAAAAGGATTTCTTGCTGTGAAACCATAAAAACAAAAACAATCACTTTGCGTTTTTCATCTGGCCAGGTCTTACAAGCCCCTTGAAGACGTGAAGCTTGCCGGCCCCGGTTAGCTCAAAGCTGTAGTCCATTGTGACGTAGGGAGGATCTCCCAGAATTCCTGTCTGTAACAGAAAGAGGATATGGGCTAAGATGACGCAAGCATGAGTGACTGAACCAAAACACTTTGAAAGGTAAAAGCTTACACCGATGGAGAGGAACAGGACAACAAATCAGTCCGAAAGAAACATTTAATAGTTTGGGGCAGTTGTGATTTTTCACATTTTATTACAGCCGATATTCAAGTGTGAAAGTCAAATAAAGACATTGAACAGAGGTTTGAGGAGCAGAGAGTACATTGGTGAAGTGTTTAGAGTGCTTAGTGTGTGGGAGGTATCATCTCGTCTTACCTGGCCTGTGAGGAGGGTGTTGGGCAGTGTGACAGCCCCCAGCAGAAGACAGTTGACCTGACGGAGGATAGAGGGAGCTACAGGTGTAACAAGGAAGTACAGGCCCCGTGCCATGTCCACACCTCGAAGGACACCTGCGGAAGAGAGAAACACTACTTAATAGATTACGCTTACCACCTTGTCATCCATCCAAGAGGTAGTCATCCATGTGGAGATGCCAAACTTTGTTATTGTTCTAGGCTTGATATACATGTATTACTGTTATTACCACACATCAGAAGACTGAAAGATGATGTGTTTATGGTTAATATAGTGTATATACACGTACCAAAGCCCACACAGGGGCAGACAGGGGTTTGGGAGAGCAGTACTGGGCTTCCCCTGCCTGATACCTTCTCATTCAGACAGCACAGCCCCACCAGACTGGCATTGGCAGTGTAGAGTACATGAGTTGGTGCCACCTCGCAGTGTGTCACACCCACAGCCACTGCCGAATGGGGAACCTGCAGGGAGAGGACAAGAGATGGGCGTAGTGAAATTAGCATTTAACAATAAAAACAGACTTGAATCCTATGCTTATCATAAATAAACATGATTTGGTGCAAGCAGGCTTGGCAGAACAGGACACTTCAGAATGGGTCGCGTCAAATCTTCAGATTGTGGCAACATTCTTCTTTCAGAAAGTGGTGATTTCTTACCTGGTAGGGGGTGAAGCAGTGTAGGGGTCTGACAGGGCCTGGTTCAGGGGACTGCAGCTGGCTGAAGTAGCCCAGCAGAGCCAGGTCACGCTGCTCGTTGCTGCGCTGGTGTCTCCTTTGGAAGAATAATACACACACCGCAGAGGAGAGAGAGGTGAAGTCAGAGAAGTAGGGCAGACGAAGGCTGATACGTCAGCTTAATGGACAAGTGTTCCTGGCAAGAAGTCTGTCTTTTCTCTAAAAGTAAAGGGAAAGTATCTTCCATCAGCAAAAACAAATGTATATCCCATGGCAACCAAGAAAGCTGTTGTGTTGTTAGGACTCTTACATTTCTCCCGGGCGGCCTGCTCCTTCAAACTCTGAGTGAATACGGAATAGAGTGTAACTCCGCTGGGCAGGATGAGTTCCAGAGTTGTCCTCACCCAAAGCTGACTGGACAGGAGGGTGTGTCTGCCAGCCATGGGATGACCTCAGGAACTCAGGGGTGAGTTGGGGGCACATGACTTTATCCCCACTACTGAGCTGCACCACGTGAGAAATGGAGAAGAGGCGAATGATGTCCACCAACAACTGAAAGCCAAAACCTGAAGAAGCAGGCACATGTTAAAATGGCAGTATGAAAAACATTTGTAAATAATACAAGTATGAATTACTATGCATTACTTCTGTTCAAATGTGTGCTTGCTTTCCCCTTCTTTTTAAAGATTGGGCTATACACGAACATGGCATTTGAGACTAATTTTGCCCCCGGGTTGCTAAGAATACAGTGTTACTGACCTTTGACCCAGCCCATGGTGTTGATGACAATGGGCGTCTCTCGGTTGTACAAGCGCCACAGGGACTTGAGGGACTCCAGATAGCGGTCCAGGTCCGTTTCACAGGACGACTGGCCATAGAAGATCATGTGCTCTGGGGCCCACTGGTGTGTAAAGGGGGGACCTGGAAACAACATGAGACAGACAGACCAGGGTTAGTTTGGATTAGTTAAGACCTCCAAACATTTATAGGAAATACAGGTAGTTACAGTGTATTTGGCATGTGTAATGAAAACTCACTCACTGCACTATAATGTATTGTACACATGATAAAGGAAACAGTTACGATACATACCCAGCAGTGGCTCTCTGACAGTAGACAGGGAGAGACAACCTGAGGGAGTGAACTCTGTCTGGCCCAGGTCACACTCCAGGTATTCTACACTTGCAGTGCTGCACACACAGACACACAGGGAGGGTTATTGCTGTAAGCATTGTATCACTGAAGAACCTTCCAAACAAACAAACATAAATCAAAAACACATTACTCACTGGTTAAGTAAGGTATTGATGAGGTGACGGTTGAAGGTGGACTTTCCAACATTCTTAGCACCACATACAAGAATAACTGGACAGCCATCTAGCTCCTCTGTAGACAAAGAACAAAAACAGTCCATAGGTCATCAGGTTGAAATATCTCCATCATGTGGAATACAACAGAAACATGACATGCTTGTCTGTAGAAAAGAACCGAAGGGGACCCGTTTGCCATTTTAAAAAGAGGGGCTGAACTCACTCATGTCACCTCACTTCCCACATCCTCATTAAGAAATGCCAGCAGCAACGAGAGTTTGAAGTGGGTGTGTTACGTTCTCTACCGTTATGTGTCGAAATAACCCAAACAGCCACCGTACACGTGACGAATAGGCTTAGCAACCTGGGCCGCGTTGATGATTGCTTGGTCTACATGTCAGAGGTATGTTTTGTTCTAGACATATTTCTATTTGAACGTTCCCAAAGACTGTGTCCTGCTGAAAGCAGCCTGGTGACACAGCATGTGAAGGTGATTGGTCAAGAATACCAAGCTCAGAGGATTTCCTGTTTTCTGTACCATCACTGGTATCAGTGTCTTTGATGACAGTTGTGTTTGTGATGCTAACGTTAGCGCACAAATGTGAGGATGTTTGAGTTAGAAAAAAACCCAAGACCTTGATAAACAACAAGTCTCGTTCTTTCAACATAACATTGGCAAAGATTTATGTATTGTTGTCTCGTGTAAACAAGTCCGAGGCGCTGCATGCTAACGGGTTTACTTTAGGTCGATTGCGCTGCTATGATTGGATAGAGCGCACTTGGCGCAACCGGTTCGCCGTGCATGACAATACTCCCTAGGCATTACTATCCCATGTTCGTGGGCAAGACTGGGCGTGATTGAAATCAAAACACAACCCTCCAATATCCAAGGATTTAGGCGTGTAATAGTTTTCCCCAAGTGTCACAAATCTCCCGTTTGGAAGATACTGACTTTATAACCAAAAGTATACAATTTCCACTTTGTAGTCAATGTTGGCACTAGAAAAAGTGTTTCTAAATAACACTGCTGCCACGTAGATCTTTTTCGACGAAATAAGTCATTTTTTGGGGTTCCTCTTTGAGACAGCAGGGCTGTGTGTGTGTTTACCTGCACAGGCGTTAACCAGGCCGTTGAGAGCCTCCCTGTAGGTCTGTGACATAACCATGCCTCTGGCTGTTTTCCGCAGTGGGGTTATGCCAAGGCCAGAGAGCGGAGTGTCCAGCATAGCTGAACTCTCTCGGATGTCCCTCTATCATTCAAATAAATCAAATGTATTTATAAAGCCATTTTTACATCAGTAGTTGTCAAAACGTGCTTTACAGTAACTCTACAAAGAAGAGGTCGGTACAATCAAAGTCTGTATGAAAAGGCCAGTAGTAATATGCTGTAGATAGACAACATCGGATTATCAGAGTCAACCCACCGAACTGAGTCCAAACACCTCTTTGAGGTCTGGGAAACTGGTGAGGAACCGCGTCAGAGGGGTGTCCAGGGGCTCCAGCAGGATCACACAGGAGTCTGAATCTACTTCACTCAACAACCTTTTACGTGTCTCTAAACAGAACACAGAAAATAAAGATTAAATACTGCTCGTTTGGAAGGTTGCTTCAAACTCAAACCAACAATTTACTCCCTCAAGGGTGATCTAACTCGGCCTATAACTGGAAACAAATCACAAAAAGAAGGCAGCTGAGGATAGTGTCATGCAAATTATTTAAAGGGTGGACGGTCTCATTCAAAGGCTCTCCTTACCTGTAGAGAGGTACTTGCGGACAATGGCTTTGGCCTCTAGACGGCCTGCTTTCTTGGTCTTGCTGGGGTTAGGGGAATCCCCCAGTGCTGTGACGGTGAGGGGGCAATGTGAGGAAGGGGAAAAAAGTGGGTAGGACTGCTGACCCTCCTCAAGGGTGAAACCATGCACCTCCACCCGACCGTACAGACATGACAGAAGGCACTTCCCCCTAAAACACAGGGTCTGCAGGAAAAAGAGATTAGGGTGACTTAGAATAACTTTAATCCACACAGCATGGACAAAATTAATAATACAATTTATAAGAGACAAAACACTAGCAGGAGGCATTAGTGAAAGCACACAGGAAGTAGCTTATAGCAGGGAGTGTAGTTGCGACTGAAAAGTAAAAAGTGTAGCTGAAAATACTGCGTAAGTACCTGACCCTGTTGCATGACCAGCACTGTGCGATTATGGATGTAGTCTCGCTCTGCACAGTGAACAAAAGCCTCCTCCTCTATCCTGCCAGGCGCAGCTTTGGCTGAGACACAATTCTCCTGGCCCTCCATACTCTCTCCACCACCATTTTGATGTAAAACAGACTTGGCAAAGGAGCTCCAGTCCTGGGACTCGTCTGAGTCACTGCCCTGCTCTGGTCCACCTGCTCCACCGTTGGTCAGGGGACGAGAGGGGGTCCTCTCCAAGGCAGCCGGAGTCTTGACCGGTCTGAAGGACACAGCCTTGGCGCCTTTCTTCAGTCTCTTCAGGTTAGGCTTGTCCTTTCTAAGGTTAGATGCGCGGTGCTCTAGCTTGGCCATGGCTGTGCTTGGGCTGAGGTTTGAAGAGTCTGAGTTTTTGGCAATTCTGTTGGACTTGAACCACTTGTCATTACATTGTTGCCTCTTGGACGTCTGCTTGGTTTTGGGGAGAGATTTCTGCACTTTCATGGTTTCTTATGGCTTTCCCTTTGCAAGTAAGATGTAAGGTGGGGAACCCTGGAGAGAGAATAGTACAAAATGAACACAACTAATGCAATGGGCAAGCATCGATTTAGCTATCTGTACATACTATACTAGCAGGCAAGTTAAGATCGATTGTTGTTAGCTAGCTAGCTAACGTTGGTGTAAATAGATAACACGTTAGGTAAATTATATGTAGCTAACTATCTAACTCAGCTCACCTAACTACTAGTAGTAACAAATTGAACGTATGAACACAGTTGCTGCCCAATACTACAGTGATGTCAATGAATCTATGGTTAGCTAGCTAAGATAGCTTTTGTTACATTAGTTAGCTAGCCAACAAACGTTACTGGTGTTCTATTGGAGAGCATATACCACGATCGGCAAGACGAAGGTTGGATACCAAGCAGTACCTCTCCGTAGCTTCTCAAAAATATGCTTGGAGGACCTTTATAGCGAACGAATAATAATCGAGTTGGCACATTGCTACAGTATAACGTTACTGTTAGCTAGATAGCGTAGTGGTTTCACCATGTGAGCCAGACAGACGCCATTCTGAGTAATAATTGGCCAACCAGTATCCCACAGCGACGGTTACAGCGTTTAGCAGTTAGCAAGCTCGTTTTGCAGTTACCTACCTTATATTAGTTACATATACCTAAAATAAGCATTTATTAAATTAACGCAACCTGGATACAAAATATTAACTATAGGTCAGGCTAGACTGCCCAATTATTTTGGGTGGGGGGGGGTAGGGTTATCGATAAAATAGGATGGACAGTAAATACCTTCACGGGGTTCACGCATGCTCAGTTGTTCGCGTAACTAGCTGATAGCGTAGACAGCTAACCATGCATCCACCAAAGAGAACATCAGCTCGAAATATCATTAGTTAGTCGATCCCCAAATAATGCAATTATATAACTACACGATCGTGTAATTTGAACGTGATGTTAACATGCTACCCATCATTCAATTGCAAAGCGTGTATTTACGGTTAGCTAGCTCGCTTGCAATATGCTAGCCTAACCGTCACATCCGGTCCCTACCGCCTGGACGAGACATAACGCAATACATGTTCCTGATACGTTAGTCAAAATTACTGTTTATAAATTATATTAAATGCAACGCACCATTCCAACAACCGATAGCAGTGACACGATTGTCAGCATCCTGCAAAGGTAAATCGCGTCTCTGTTGTTTCTACTGGACAGATGAAAGCTTAGGGAGCGTCTGTATAATGTCGAAAACGTCGAGGTGCGTAGCTAGTTAGGGGCCTACCTACTAATCATTTCTGGGTAATACATTTGTCTAATCTTAAACAAATTCTATTTATTTCAGTTTTATTATCTCATATGTGTTGGCATATTTAGTACTACTCAACCCATTGTGCAAATGTCCCATACCAGGTTTAAGTGAATATCTAGCTAATAATGCATCTGAAGTCTGGACTATGCATGACAAATGACTGATGATGGTGTAGTTAAGACTTAGGATTGCAAGAATACTAATAGCCTAATGATATTAATAGAAGTTACAGACAGTAGCCCATTTTCTATTAATTTCTTCAATTGTCATCTGTTTTCTGACTCTTTCAAGCAACTCCATGACACTGAATCCAGTGTACCTTGAGAAGCAGCAATCTACTGTCAAGGGTGAGAGATGCTTACACAGGTGAGCAGCACCCATGCCCAACGGGTGTTGTCTTTTCTGAATGAGCAGAGGGGTCTTGGCTGGTTCTGTGATGCCAAGCTGACTGTAGGAGGAGATGGGAGGGCATACAATGCCCATCGCAACATCCTGGCCTGTTTTAGTAAGATTTTCCAGGAATCTGAGCCAACCACTACCATGGTTAAGAAGGTCTCCCTCCCAAAGGAGTGCCCCACTGATGGCCTGGAACTACTTCTAGACTTTTTCTACACAGGGAATTTGAAGCTTGACTCTCTGAATCTGGACAATGTGCAACAGGCTGCAGACAGCCTATGTGTACCAGATGCGCTCGCCCTCTGTCAGCAGTTCACCACAGAAGGGACCATCTCTCCAGAAGAACCTCCGTCTGCAGATCTTCTGGGTGAAGATGATGGCCTAATCCCACATGTAACGTCTACGGAAACCAAGGTCCCCCTAAAAAGGGGGAGGCCACCCCAAAAAAGAGGGAGGCCCAAAAAATCCCAAACCCCTAGTAGCGGCTCAAGTAAGAAGGATTCTCCAGAAGCAACCGCCACCACAACTCGCTCTGGGCGTAAGGTGAAGATCTCCAGAAGGCTGCTTGGAGAGGGCTCCAGGCCACAGCTCCTGCCCCAGGGAACCACCAGCAGGGGAACACCACAACTAGTTATCAGCCTAATGGATAGAAGTGATGGGGCTGAGGACGAGGGACAAAGCCTCCATCAGCCTACAGATACAACAGAGGTAGGCAAGAATACATAACCTTATCCTAAAGTGTTAACGTAAGAATAGATTAGGAGGGTATGTTCCTACAGATTTGTAGATTTTATACTAGAACTATAAAGTAGGCCAGGGATAGGCCTACTTTGTCAGAGCAAATGGTCGAGGGGCCGGAACATATTTATAAGAATTTGTACACTGCAAATTGGCCACAACTATGCCCAAAAAGAGATTGTATTTGAAAATAATTTCATACCTTATTTCTGTTAAGACACGATCACGTCTCTTTTTTATTTATTCGTGGGAATACTTGGGAACAGATTTCCTAAATTAGATATTGCTGAACTCCTGGTGTTTTCCCCCCAAAACCTTTTTAGAATAATAATTTACAAAAAACTTTGGGGGGGCCAAAGAAAATCACTCATGAGCCGGTTTTGGCCCGCGTGCTGCCTGTTGCCGACCCCTGCAGTAGGCCTATACCTGCCAGTGCTTAGACTATAACTACCCGTGCTTAGGCTATAACTACAATATGATGGATAATGCATGAAATATTGTGTCTCCCAGTTACAGGTGGATGGGCCAGAAGATGTGATGAATGACAATAGAGATGATGATTCATTATGTTTGTTTATTTCGCAGGTAACAGACATGGTCACTGGCAATGTACCAGATGTTAGCTATAAAGCAAATTCTCATTTGCAGCCTCACGATGATGATGATGACGATGATGATGGTTTGATGGAGGGGGTGGATGAGGACACTGATGAAGAGTATGTGCCCCATGCCCTACCAACTACCACCTCCAGCCCCAAAGGCAGACGTAAAGGACCAGGCAAAGCTGTCAATAAAGAGAACAGTGAGGAGGCGGCCAAGGGCTCCAAAAAGGGCTCTGTTCAGTGCCCCACCTGCAATAAGACCTTCCTCAGCAAATACTATCTCAAAGTACACAACAGGTATGCAACTCATTGCTATCACATTGCATTGACTTTGCATTGATTCTGTCTTTATTATACAATCTTTGTTTTTAAAGGTTGGTCCTGTTGAGATAAAAATATCTGGCAAGAGAGACCTGAATAATGACAAAGACTGCTATTATCGAGTGACTAGTGTTGGTGTGTTAGTTATGTTCTTCCACTGTTCACCAGGCGTCATACGGGTGAGAAGCCCTTTGCATGCTCTAAGTGTGGGAAGAGGTACTACAGGAAGGAGAATCTGATGGACCACCAGGCCCGGAACTGCAAATGTGGTGAAAAAGTAAAAGCGGTGAGTGATCAGCAGGACTAAAGTCATGTCCGCTTAGTCATCAAAAGGAAGAAAAGTGAGCATAAAGGGGAGGGATTACCATGACTTGTCCAATAAGAAATGCTTATTTTTGTTTTCGTTTGTAAAACATTTTGACACTTGTGTGCCCTAAATTATGCAATACCTTACATTTTCCCTCATGCACTGTATGTGTGTATTCTTGTTGTTACTACAGGTGCACAACTGTCTTCAATGCCCCATGTCATTTGACAGAGTGGTGGATCTACGTCTGCACACTGTCTCCCATACAGGGGAAATGCCCAATAAGGTCCAGCACCTACCAGCTCACACCCTTTGAACACGCCCACAGGACAGTGAACATCAGGGTTGGGGTCAAGTCTGAATTGAGTTGCGAATTGCTCTTTAACTCCAACCCAATTCTTGAATTTGAATTGGCCACACACCACAGGAAGCATCATTTGAATTGAATTTGAATTAAAGGAAGTATAATTTTATTCAATGAAATTCTAATGATTTATTCTAGACGTCACCATAGTAATGATTATTTTGACATCATGTACTGTATGTTTACCAAAACCATGTAGCATAAGGTTGAAACATTTCCATTTGTAAAACTCATTCTCCTAAAACAATTGGAAATCATAACAGTGATTTGGAAATATTCTAAGATCAGGTTGTCTATAATAATTCATGAATTTGTTTTTCAATATATGAACAAAAATACATTTCCCAGATTACGTTAGATCAAATACTACAATATGGAAGGGAACAATCTAACAACTCATGCCAAAGAAAAATAATCAAACTAATATTTTAAATGGTAGGTGTATTCTTTGCATTAATTAAGTGGCATATCCTTTTGATAAAACATTTCTCAAATTAATTAGACTCATTTTTCACATCTCAGTTGAATTAGTTTGAATTGCTTTGTATAAAATTAGACTTCCCCCAATTCAAATTCAATTCAAATTGCACTTCCTTTGAGGTGTGGCCAGCTTAAAATGAATTGTTTGAATTGAATTAATATATTCCAAATTGACCCCAACCCTGGTGAACACGTCATTAATTTACATTTTAGACTTCTCTCTCTGGTGTGCTTTGTATCAAACTCATATTGACATATTATCGCTTGATCTTGTATCTATTTCAGTGTACGTCATGCTCGGAACAGTTTATGCGTAAAAAAGATTTGAGAAACCACGAAATCAAAATCCACGGCGCACCCAAACCACATGCAGTAAGTCTTGTCTCTTTACTTTGTGTTAATTGGTCGGCCTTTTCCTGTATTCAAACCTTTTTTTGCTTCTGAATTATTGTCAAGATGTATGACTGCTTGCTTGCTGATCACCAACTAACCTGTGATGAATATTTCCCACAGTGCTCTCTGTGCAGCAAAGCCTACCTGTCTAAAACGGAGGTGCGTCTGCATGAGGCGTCCAAGCATCGAGGCGAGAAGCTCTTTGTGTGTGAAGAGTGTGGCCATCGAGCCTCCAGCCGAAACGGCCTGCAGATGCACATCAAAGCCATTCACAGGTGGGGCTGCGTCTGGGCATGGTAGTGGGTGAGGAGTTTGTTACCGTGGGGGAGCTAGACTGTTTGACTGAACCGATATAGCCTACTGTCGTATAATGTGACGTAATGTATCAAATAATGTGATGTCCCTGTTTGTTTGTCTCACTTTCTCAGAAACGAGCGTCCATTTGTCTGCGAGTACTGCAACCATGCGTTTACCCAGAAGGCCAACCTCAACATGCACCTGCGCGTTCACACTGGAGAGAAGCCCTATCAGTGCCACCTCTGTGGGAAGACTTTCCGGACACAGGGTAAGAACCGCCATCCTCTCTCTAGGTCCTGCAGATACCATAGCAGGACACACTCATTACTAACAATGAACATAGTTGCACAGGTCCTACAGTATGATTTAGTCTCATAGTTATCATTAAGCTAGACTAAAACACACTCTCTGTCTCTCAGACTAACGCATACACTCTCACATGAACATCCAGTGAGCTCTCACACGGCCTATTCCGACGCTTAAACATTGTGCTTGTGCCGATGCTTATGTGTGTGTTTGTATGTCATTCCAGCCAGTCTTGACAAGCACCATCGCACCCACACGGGAGAGCGGCCTTACAGCTGTGAGTTCTGTCACCAGCGCTTCACAGAAAAGGGCCCGATGCTCCGCCATGTCGCCAGCAAGCACCAGGACGACCGCCCTCACTGCTGTAAGATATGTGGCAAGACCTTCAAGGGTGAGAGAGGAACTGTCATGGTTGACAAGAGATTGTGGCATCACTGTTGATACTACCTTTTCTGTTGAAATAATATTTTCTGTCATGTTTTAATCTAATCAGTAGATTTCGTCCTGAAAAGATTAAATCCCGACTTTAGTTGAACAAAATGCAGAAAAGCACGTTGACTGTATGTTTTCTTATGGCCTTGTTTGTTAAATCCTCCAGCCATCGAGCAGCTCCGTGTCCATGTGCGTCGCCATCAGGGCATGAGGAAGTTTGAGTGTGAAAAGTGTGGCTACAAGTTCACCAGACAGGTAAGCCATGCATTTCCAATGTGCTAGCTTGGTTCCTCAAATGTCCATGCATGTTTAATGCTCACCCAGCCACTGAGGGGATAAATGAAGCTGTATAAAATTTGAACTGAATACTGAAGTCTCTCCTCTTTTCCTCCAGGCCCACTTACGACGTCATATTCAGGTCCACAACCGCACCGAGAACTACAACCCGCGGGAGAGGAAGCTACGGAACCTGATAGTAAAGGATGAGGGGTCGCAGGAGGAGGATGAGACTAGCCCCTCACCAACACCACCCACTGAGAAGGGGACACCCGAGGGGCTGGCACCTGTCTCTGGACCCAGTGTCCCTCTTCCTGTCTTTGGACCTGGACTCAGTGTGTCTGGACCTGGAACTGTACCAGGAGCCAGTGACATCCTCAGGGTGGTTATCCAGCCCCTGGTGGAGGAGGTGGTGTCAAGCCAAGGGCAGGTGGTGGTGGGCTTTAACCAGGCTGTGTTGGGGCATGGGCCTGGCCAGTTGGAGGTAGGCTTAACCCAGAGCCAAGGTGTGGTAGGCCAAGGCCAGGTAGAGGTGGGCCTTACTCATGGCCAGGTCGGCTTTCCCCAGGTTGGGGTGGGACAGGGACATGGCCAGGTGGAGGTGCTCTCCTCCCAGGGTTTGGGTGTGGTGGGGCATGGTTTCATTGTGACAGATGTGATGGACCAGACTCTCCTGGTGGCAGGAGACTACCCAATCCCTGAGACCACGGTGGATCTGAAGGACATACGGGAGGATCTTCCTGCTAAGAGCAAGGCCTGAGGACGGGACAAGCAACGTATTGTGATGTGGAATCTACTTGGAAAAATACATGGGATTTGAAAAAAAGTAATTAACTGTTGTTTTGAGGGTGACATTTCAACCACAGGATTATGTCATCATAATAACCCAATTTCAACATAGACAAACCCTTGTATAAAATATGTTGAATTTGTACCTTTAAAACAATGTCAGATCTTCAACGTTCTGTTCACTATCAGGAAAAAGAACACAACAGGCTGGGGCAGCACCTAGTGGAGAATCTATCTACAGCAGAGCTGACTGGGGCTTGTTTTTTTGTTGTTGTGTGGAATTTATTTATTTATTTTTTACGAAGTCAGTCGGGGTCTCAACCTACTGTTTAGAGATAGCATAGTAGAATACAAAATGTGCAATTTCAATAGTTTTCCTCTTGTTATGTCAGTCACTGACAGTCAATCAATTAGCCCATGTCAGCTAACATTTTATAGATTGCTAGGTAAGTTAGTCTAGCCAGCTATCTAAATCTTATTGTAATCATGGCCGAGTTACTGACCGGACACCCAAGGCACGTGCCCTGACCTCCAAGGGACCCCCCATTGATCTTGTTAGTCATTCTCACACAGATATCATAAGAACATGCAGGGAATTCACATAAAATGGCTACATTTTCTCTCCTTCCCATGGCAAAATGAGTAGAATTCCATTCAATTAGTTTTGCATTCAATTCCTTTTAAAACTGCAAACTGTTCTTTCTGCCCCATGGAAAATGTGTAGAATTGCAGAAAGTCTGATTTAAAACTGCAACATTTTCTCCACGCCCCAAGGAAAATGTGTCGAATTGCAGGACATTAACTTTAAAGTAGCACATTTTTCTCTCTGCCCACCAAGAGGGGGGCCACTAAAATGTTTTGCCTTTTGAGATGGGTAAAAATATTTCTTGGGGCCCCCAAAATGCTAGGGCCCTGCACATTTGCAAGTTATTAGCGTTATGAACATAGAAAGTAATACATCTGGCAAACAATGCTGGCAATCAGAATGTGTTGTTTGGTGTCAAGTTATATGGCTACAATTTGGTTAATGTTTGAAATGTATTTATATGATTACAAAAAAACGATTGTTTAAATTGTTATATTTTTAAATAAATGCCTATTTGTTCAGCCCACAGCCCACCATTCACAGCCCAGATTATACTTTGGCACACCAAGCCCAAAAGTTTGAGGACCCCTGAACTACAGCTACCCTTTAGTCTCCCATCCAGGGTTTTAACCAAGCCTAGTGCTGCTAAGCTATGATATGTCACTGTCTATTACCAATGCGCTATCCAGAGAATGATTGTTGAGAGATCGAAATAGATTCACTGTTGCTATCGAAGTCATTCATTCATTTGTAGACAAACTGGAATTAAAGCCAGACTAATTCAGCACAGATGGAACTATCCAAGCAGAAGACACGTCTCCTTCAAATGTTGACATTTTGTTGCGTTTTCAACCAAACACAATTCAATATTACTTTTCTCATACAGTAAATAGCCTAAAGTTAAGGCCATTTTACAAACTAATGTAACATTCAAATTAGTAACACATCCATGGCCACATTTTGAGGTTACTGTAACTTTACATGACTTCTTATGTAATCATATAAAGCATGCATTTTCAAGATACAGATAACTGCCAAACTAATGGAAACACTTGAGTAAATGAAGGTGCGTGTGTTTCCTGAGTTAAGCACTTAACATGTCATCATGCTTAGAGTCATGTATCAAAATGCTGGGCAGGTTATTATTTTGGCTCCCATGGCTACGCCCCCACAGCATGACAAGGGCACCATCCACAGGACGCGAGTGGTCACTGAACGGTTTGATGTAACCATGTACCATGAGGTGTCTCAGTCACCAGATCTCAACCCAATTGAACAATTTTGGGTGATTCTGAATTGGCGCCTGAGAAAGTGTTTTCCACCACCATGAACAAAACACCAAATTACGGAATTTTCATGGAAGAATGGTGTCGCTTCCCTCCAATAGAGTTCCAGACACTTGACGAATCTCTGCCAAGGTGCATTGAAGCCGTTCTGGCTCGTGTAGGCCCAACGCCCCATTAAGACACTTTGTTGGTGTTTATTTTGGCAGTTACCAGTAGCATGCTTAGGCCAGTCACAGGTCTGTGGGGATCACTTGCGCCATGTACTTTTAATGTAATCTCAACCACAATCTAGGTCATTTGGTTCTGCTATTCGATGAGAACCCAATCTGTTGTATAAATAAACAGAACATCTGACATGTGCTTTTAAATGGTCGAAAGCGTAGTGATGGACATTTGGGTGACAACTAAACCAAAAATCAGACATTGTTTTTCCATTGGAATTTGGTGGTGCTTGTAGATGGTTGAAAGCATAGTAATAACACGTTGGAAATTCCAATAAAACTTTTCCACCAGTCTTTTAGACTGGGTGAATATAGGTTGTAATGTCATCGATCAACGTTATCAACCAATTATACAATTATCTGCGTTGAAATGACGTGGTGTGCCCGGCCCGGTGGGTATTGCAGTAGCCATGTTTGTCTAAATGAATGGCACACTTGGAGAGTTGCGCTGTGCAGAAGAACCTCACCCAGTGGAAGCCCCTACTCAGCCCAGTAGACTATGAAACCCCTCAAGACATTTCCCTACTCCATGGACTTCATATTCATTTTGCCTGTGCATTGGGGTCTGACAATGAGCTTCAACTTGTCTTAAGCTGCTTCCAGTCGTCACTGGCCAGGACATCATTGTAAATTAGAATTTGTTCTGGTCCTCACCTTGATAAATAAAAGGTTACATGTAATACTTAAAATACATAACCTTAAATGACTTAAGGTTATTAAGTTTGCGTTTTTACACTGTACATCACTGATGAGACAAATCGAGCCAATAGGTCAGTTTGTGAGAAGTGAATGTAAATGAATGCGATTGTCTTGCATCAATCAAGTCAAACAGTAAACAGAATTAAGTAACAGTCCTGCCTGCAGTTTTATTGTGATAACACTCACTGTAAGGACATCACCACAACACAAAAATGTTTGAACACAAACAACTTGTATGAAAACTAAGAAAACACAATAAACATAATAGCATTAATGTAAGTACACAATACTAAAAATGACTTTGTTTGACTAATGTTACAGAAATAAGCTGAGAATGTGTTATTACTTCCAGTTGACAGTGGTTGTTTTACCACAATCTATTTTCATATGTACCTGTGCCTCCTGTTGCAATGGAAAAAATAACATTATCAGAAATAACACTATAAAAACATGTACATTTTCATAAATAAAATTCAACCATTCTAACAAAATAAAGCATCTATAATGAAGGCAATCTTCAAAGAAAATATATGACCAGTAATTCATGCAGGCTAGATTGGTAATCATGCCAACAAAGTCTGAAACACATGAGCGAGAGGAAAATGGTGATCAGCATCTGATAGAATATTGTCATTAGCCCCATTTATACCTGAATCCTTTGTCCTAATCTTGTCCACATTCTGATTGTGACCACATTTTTAGACAGGTGTAGATAATTAAAAAGACACATTGTGATCTGATCATCCTGCCCACTTCCAGATGTAAGGTATCCAGACACAATGCGCATCTGACTAGAAGTCTAGACAGATCTGGACAGAGAAACCATTTATATAATAATTATTCTGCCCTCTAAAATAATTGACAGGTGGGACCATTAACTGATTAGATCAACATGTCTTACAATAAATCTATATTATTTTGAAAGAATAGCTATGAAATCATTTGTATAAATTGGAAGGGACCAGGAAATCTGGTCACAATGCCGACAGTGGGGAAGGGGACACCTAGACATTCACACAACTGAATGAATTCAACCGAGATGTGTCGTACGCATTTATCTGAATCAGAGAGGTGTGGGGGGCTGCCTTAACGTTCAAGGTGCCAGGGGAGCAGTTGTTATTGTTGGTGCCTTGCTCAAGGGCAGAAAAGCAGATTTTCCCACTTTGCCAGCTCAGGGATTTGAAAAAGTGACCTTTCAGTTACTGGCCCAATACTCTTAACCTCTAGGCTACCTGCTGCCCTGGACAAATAACAGACATTTTAAAACCATGTGTAGACACGTTTCTTGAAATGTTTGCACAATCAGAATGTAGACAAGATTAGGACAAAGGACCCATGTTAGCACCAGGTATAAAACAGGGATATAGAAATAGAATGAGAACTCATCTAGGGAATCGAACAGCCCAGTCCCAGTTGCATCATATGCAACCATGTTCTGATTCCACCCTATGGTTCCATAACAGGTTCCTAGCAGTATAGCTCTGGACAAATCTCCAGATACATCTCTCAACGATGATCAAATCTGGTTTAGTGCTCAAAAACCTTTTTGTGGTGGTGTTGGCTTTTGGAATGTATGGGCTCATGCCATTGATTCTGAAGGATGATGTTGGCTCTCACTCTAAACAACCGAAAAGTGGAAAACAGCTCCATAGTTACTTGATTATGTAAAAAATAAAAATGACACAAGCATAATCAAGACGAAACACTACTACTGCCTGCCCATGTATGGGCAGCTTGTGCTTTCCCCAACATGAGACCTTCATACCCAGCCAGTCTATTAGTCCAGTCAATAATAGGCAAACTGATCGTGAGCTATGACAGAGTGGCAGGCAAGTAAATAACAAGGGGATGACACAACTGCACACAAGCTCTGTCACAGAAGTGACACAGTGTAATGTAATGACAGTCCTATAGTGATCTCATCCATGCAGGACAATTTGATCATTATAAGCAGTTAATCACTATAAGCAGAGTGCACTATAACATTTTTCTACTGTCTATCTGTAGTATCATAATGAGGTGTATGTTTTCACAGTAAACCTAAAATGGCACTAATGGCTGAAACAGTCAGGATGATATCCCCTGAACCATTAGTCCATGTAGTGTGTTACACTGGGTTGACGTCGTGGTTCTGGTTGAGATTGAGGTTGTGGTTGTGCAGGGCCTGGTTGCGGTGGTGTCGGTGCAGGTGGATGGAGTTGGCCTCAGGCAGGTCAATGGGTTCGAAAGTGTTGGATACGGCGGGCATGAACTGGCGGAAGATACTGACACTGCCATGCCAGAAGGTGGGCTGGGGCAGGCGTCCCGTGGGGGTCCAGGTACGGGTTGAGGGGTCATAAGCCTCCACCACATCAGACAGCTCAAACGTGTTGTCATAGCCACCAGACACAAAGAGACGACCGCCCAGGGCTGCCACACTGCCTCCTACATGGACCTGAAGGAAAAAATGTGATTATCAGTTGAGATTATCATCTTAAAACTAAACTTGTGTCGTCTGCAATTACAGATATACATGCATTACATTTTTTGATAAGAAATACTATTGTCAAGGCTGATGGAAAAAGTGTGTCAAGCCATAAGACTTAACACCTTGGGTGTGTCACATACCTGTGTCATGGGGCTAATCTTGTCCCATCCATTCTTCTGAGGGTTATAGACGTCGACCTCTGCCGAGTCATCCCTAGAACGCAAGAATCTATAGTGAGAAATGTCACGCCTATCCAAAATCATATAGCATTCATCCTCCTTTTGTCTGTTTGCTGATGGGCAGTTTTTTAAACATTAGAACAGAATAATTGACCTGTATGTAATACCACATTATGTAGAGTTATTTAAAAAAATCTCATCCAACTGTTATAAAGTTGATCCCATTGAGATTAAAAATGTTTTTTATAAAGTTGCACATTCCTGTCCATATTCTCCTCACCTGACAAAGTATATGAGCCCATTGAGAGTGACCGTTTTGGGAGCGAAGGACCACGGCGGCAGCTCGCCACAGTTGACTAGGGTCCATCGATTGGCTTCCGAATCATAGCACTGGATGGCCATGTTATCCTCCCCAGTGGTGGTCATGGAGCCAATGGCGTAAAGGCGCCCCCTGCAGGTGGTGGTGGAACAGTTGTCCATGGCGTGCAGCATGGGGGGCAGGGCCTCCCAGCAGTCCAGCGCATGGTCGTAGCGCTCCGTGCTGTCTGGCGCCACCACATACAGCTGGCCCTTGAGGACACAGGAACTGTGGTACTCCCGGGCTTTCAGCATGGGCGACACCTCGGTCCACTCATTCACGCTGGAGTTGTAGCGCCACACGCCGTCGTAGAGTCGCGAACCGTCAGATCCTCCTAAGGACAGGAGAGAAAGGTGTCAGAGATGGAAGAGATCCACAAAAATACAAGTAGCTACAGTGCATTTGGAAAGTAATAAGACCCATTCATTTTTTCCATATTTTGTACAGCCTTGTGCTAAAATTAATTAAATAAAACATCTACACACAATACCACATGTCTTTAAGTCTTTAGAAAGTCTTGCAAAAATTAATTAATTAATAACTTATTTACATAAGTATTCAGACACTTTGCTATGAGACTCGAAATTGAGCTCAGGTGCATCCAGTTTCGATTGATCATCCTTGAGATGTTTCTACAACTAGGAGTCCACCTGTGGTAAATTGAATTGATTGGACATGATTTGGAAAGGCAGACACCTGTATATATAAAGAAGGTCCAACAGTTGACAGTGCATGTCAGAACAAAAACTAAGCCATGAGGTCGACGGAATTGTCCGTAGAGCTCATAGACAGGATAGTGTCTGGGTCTGGGGAAGGGTACAAAAATAATTCTGCAGCATTGAAGGTTCCCAAGAACACAGTGGCATCCATCATTCTTAAATGGAAGAAGTTTGGAACCATCAAGACTTTTCCTAGAGTCAGGGAGGTGAACAAGTCAGGGAGGTGAACAAGAACCCGATAGACACTGACAGACACTGACAGAGCTCCAGAGTTCCTCTGTGGAGATGAGAGAACCTTCCAGAAGGACAACCATCTCTGCAGCACTCTATCAGTCAGGCCTTTATGGAAGCCACTCCATAGTAAAAAGGCACATGACAGCCCGCTTGGAGTTTGCCAAAAGGCACCTAAAGACTCTCAGACTATGAGAAACAAGATTCTCTGGTCTGATGAAACCAAGATTGACCCTGTGGCCTGAATGCCAAACGTCATATCACTACGTGACACCATCACTACAGTGAAGCATGGTGGTGGTAGCATCATGCTGTGTGGATGTTTTTCAGCGGTAGGGACTGGGAGACTAGGGGAAAGATGAACGGAGCAAAGTACAGAGAGAGATCCTTGAAGAAAACCTGCTCTAGTGCACTCAGGACCTCAGACTGGGGCGAAGGTTCACCTTCCAACAGGACAATGACCCTAAGCACACAGCCAAGACAACACATGAATGGCTTCGGGACAAGTCTCTGAATGTCCTTGAGTGGCCCAGCCAGAGCCCGGACTTGAACCCGATCAAACATCTCTGGAGAGACCTGAAAATAGCTGTGCAGCGACGCTCCCCATCCAACCTGACAAAGTTGAGAGAATCCGCAGAGAAGAATTTGAGAAACTCCCCAAATACAGGTATGCCAAGCTTGTAGCATCATACCCAAAAAGACTTGTAATTGCTGCCAAAGGCACTTTAACAAAATACTGAGTAGAGGGTCTGCAAAAATGTCAAGTCTGTTTTTGCATCGTCATTATGGAGTAGTGTGTGTAGATTGATGAGAAAAACAATTTCATCAATTTTAGAACAAGGTTGTAACGTAACAAAATGTGGAAAAAGTAGTGGGGCCGGAATACTTTCCAAATGCACTGTGGTGCTTATTGAAAACCCTTTGCTGTTCGTGCAGAAATTCCCAAGAGGTCAACCTGACATGAGATCTGGGTATCTGTCACGATCGTGTGTAGACGGACCAAGGCGCAGTGTGATTGGAGTTCCACACCTTTATTATGCGAAACTTTAAAAAAGAAACCAACAACGACCGTGCAGTACTGAGGTGCAACATGCACCGACTCAAAACAAGATCCCACAAAACACAGTGGGGAAATGGCTGCCTAAATATGATCCCTAATCAGATACAATGAGAAACAGCTGCCTCTGATTGGGAACCATACCAGGCCAACATAGAAATAAACAAACTAAATTTACCCACCTTAGTCACACCCTGACCTAACCAAAATAGAGAATAAAAAGGCTCTCTATGGTCAGGGCGTGACAGTATCAGCTTTATGTGGAAGTGGCCCTCCACAATATTTGCAGTTTTTTTTACATGATGATTAACTTGGAAACTGATGCTATGAGTCCACCAGACATCCCACCAGGGGTCTTTTCACAAATCCAGAACAAATTCAAAAAGCGTGCAGTATTATACAGAGCCATTATTGCATGAAACTCCGTTCCATCTCATATTTTTCAAATGACAGCAAACCTGGTTTCAAAAAACAGATAAAGCAACGCCTCATGGCACAACAATTCGACCATGATGTATACACACTACATGTACGTATTGATATATAGGCTACATGTGACTTACTAAAAATGTATGTAGTTCTGTCCTTGAGCTGTTCTTGTCTATTAAAGTTCTGTATTATGTCATGTTTCATGTTTTGTGTGAACCCCAGGAAGAGCAGCTGCTGCTTTCGCAACAGCTAAATGGGGATATGCAATTTCAATAGTTTAATCAAATGCAATATCTTCTTTCAGTTTCCTGGCCATGTGCTCTACTCACATTCTGTGTCCTTATGTAGTTTCACCTTGTAGATGTAATGACAATATTGCCACAAGGGCATTGAATCAAAGGTACCCTACTAAATCAACCTGAAGACACCTTTCATAAAACCAGCCTATTTCCCAACCATGTGTTCTGTGCTACAGCCATTTGCTCCTTCTGATCCTGCTGCCAGCGATGTTACGTATGAGACCACTGCTAATGATTTATGACCCCTATCACTGACCAGCATTACAGGCAGCGTTAGAGGGCTTGGGATGTTTTCTCAGTGGAAACACAGTCTTTTCCTGAACCTGAAGGCCACTCGGTAATGATGATTGCCCCTCATTTAGACCTGGGTTCAAGTAGCCTACTATTTAAAATCACTTCCAATATGTTATCTGTGCTTGATTGAGCTTGTCTGGCTTAACAAAACAATAGTCCCAAAATAGCAAACCCTGCATGTCTAGCACTACAGGCAGCTTCAAATACATACTCAAAGTATAATACAGATTTCAAATACCGTGTACATCAAACTACCGTGTACATCATAAAATAACATCAAATTGATCAGAAATACAGTGTAGACATTGTTAATGTTGTAAATGACTATTGTAGCAGGACACAGCTGATTTTTAAATGGAATATCTACATAGGCGTACATAGGCCCATTATCAGAAACCATCACTCCTGTGTTCCAAATGGCACGTTGTGTTAGCTAATCCAAGCTCATAATTTAAAAAACACTAATTGATCATTAGAAAACACTTTTGCAATTATTTTAGCACAGCTGAAAACTGTTGTCCTGATTTAAAGCAATATAACTGGCCTTCTTAGACTAGTTGAGTATCTGGAACATCAGCATTCGTGGGTTCGATTACAGGCTCAAAAAATGGCCAGAAACAAAGAACTTTCTTCTGAAACTCGTCAGTCTATTCTTGTTCTGATGAATGAAGGCTATTCCATGCGAGAAATTGCCAAGAAACAGAAGACCTTTTACAACACTGTGTACTACTCCCTTCACAGAACAGAGCAAACTGGCTCTAACTAGAATAGAAAGAGGAGTGGGAGGCCCCAGTGCCCACTGAGCAAGAGGACAAGAGTGTCTAGTTTGAAAAACAGACTCCTCTCACAAGTCCTCAACTGCCAGCTTCATTAAATAGTACCCGCAAAACACCAGTCTCAACGTCAAAAGTGAAGAAGCGACACCAGGATGCTGTGTTATTTTGCCCATCTTATTTATATTGGCCAGTCTGAGATATTGCTTTTTCTTTGCAACTCTGCCTAGAAGGCCAGCATCCTGGAGTCACCTCTTCACTGTTGACGTTGAGACTGGTGTTTTGCAGAGGAGTATTTCTGTCTAATAAAGCTCTTTTGTGGGGAAAAAAACTAATTCCAATAGGCTGGGCCTGGCTCCCCACTTGAGAGCCAGGTATACCCATGGCTGCACCCCTGCCCAGTCATGTGAAATCCATAGACTATGGCCTAATGTATTTATTTCAATTAACGGTTTTCCTTTTATTGAAAATGTTGCATGTTGCGTTTATATTTCAGTTCAGTATAATTTCAAATCTATGCATTAAGGTAATAATAGTATAAATGTGGAAAAACAAATGTAGACATTAATAACTGCATTTCTATATCTTCCAAAATACTTTTTACAATAGTGGGGGAGTGCCAAGATGGAGGAACAGTGGCTCTAAAGAGTGTCAGTCATGTTGTGTATATATAAATATTTGATGTGAATCCAGGTCTGTCTATCAGTGATGAGCCCATGGACCACTGCTGCAGGCTTAGCAGGACACAATACCCCTCCCGCCTAGCTAACTCACCTTAACTCTCTTCTCTCTCAAATATAGCAAGAGTAGCCGGCTGCTGTGTTTTATTTATACTCACACTGCCTGCCTGCTATTTCATAAGATGCAAAATGGCTGGAAAGCTGCAGAGCATTCTGGTAACAGAGTGAGTAAGACACCACACAGCAACTATAACCACTTATGTACACTGCAGTCCATTGTAAAGTTAAACTCAATGTAGATTATAGCTGGATACAATAATGTGTTTGAACATATAGCCTGTGTTAAATCTTAAAAGAAAGATGTTATGCTGCTATATCCAGTAAAATCAATACCTTTTATACTTTCTCACATGTAAAACTACTTATTACCTTTCATAAATCCATTATAAAGTATACCTGAATGATCAGGGCATTGTCAACTTACCTGTGACATACATATCGTTGCCCAGGGCAGCTATACTGTAGCCCCCTCCCAGGTGATCAGGGAACTCAGCCAGATAGCGCCACTGTCCAGTCTGAGGGTTGTAACAGTCCACAGTGACCAGCTCATCGCAGTCCTGGTCACAGCCTCCCACCACAACCAGGATCTCAGCCAGTCCGGTTGAGGGCCGTGGCCGCATGCGCTGGCAGGGTCTGTCGTGGCGGTCGTACTCACACGACTGGAAGCTCCGGGCCTCACTCACCATTCTCAGGCAGGAGGGGGAGAGGTAGACCAGTGGGTCACTCTCCACGTGGGCGAGTAGATAAAACCGGCGCACGAAGGGTAGTCTCACCTGCTGCAGCAGCTCGGGCCAGTAGTGGAGCCGCCTCTGTAGGTCTGCTTTGATCCAGCGCACCGCAATCTGATAGGCAGTCTCCTCCTTGTCCACACACAGCGCGTCGTCCGACACAAACTCCAGCAAACGTTTCCAGGGCAACCGCTCAAAGTCCTTGCCTTTGGCCAGATCCACAATGTTCTTGAGGACAAAGCGGCGTGCGCTGACGGCTAGATCGCGACAAGCGTAGGCCTCGGCAAAGTCCTGGATCTCCAGGCAGTTGGAGACGTCTAACCTCTGCTCAAGGAAGGCACAGCAGGCCTCTTTGACCGAGGGGAACTGGAACAGGTCGGCAGTCTTCAGCAGAAGGTCTACATTATCCTGGGTGACTGTGACTCGGCCTGTATAACAGAAGTCCACCAGCAGGCCCAGCAGTTCAGCAGACACCTCGTGAAGGACCACACGGTCCATGGCGCTCTCTCTCAATGTCCCGGCGAACATGGCCCTGAAGTAGGTGCTGGCTGCGGCCAACACGGTGCGGTGGCAGTGGAACTCCTGGCCCTCGGCGCACAGAGTGATGTCGAAGAACTTGCGCTCGGCACGGAGCTCGTGGATCCCCCGGAGAAGGTTGAAGGCGTGGGCCGTGTCGAAGAAGGGCAGCGTGGACGGCTGCGTCTGGATCACTGGCTTCTCAGATATCACTCCTCCCTCTAACCCCCCTCTGTTCATCACTCCTCCCTCCATCTCTTTGTTTGGATATCTCAAAGAGTTTGTACTCAGAAGATTAACCCAATCTGAAAAACAGAAACAGCATTAGCATTTCTCTTACAATCACTTCTAAACGGGTTCAGATTCACAGATTCACTCACTGTACCATACTCTTAATATATATCCTACAAACCAAAAACACACTAAATAAATAATCAACACTGTAAAAATTCAACAGAGTTAGTGTTAGCAAGGCAAGCTACTTACAGAAGCCGGTGGTATTTAACACAAATAAGAACCAGCTAAATTACAGTAAATTAAATTATGATGAGCCCCTGCCTGATGAGACCTACTGGGCAAATTAAAACAGGAAAACAACACTGTGAAAAAAGCAGTTGCCTGTGTTCTAGAAGGTACCACTGCAATTTGGACAGCTCCAGTGACTATGAGCAGCTCCCTGTCCGTGTTTAAGAAAGAGAGCTCTGGGTCTATAAATACACCAACAGGCAGTGTCCATTTCCACTGTGTGGGGAGGGGTGTGCGTGTGTGTGTGTGTGTGAGTACACCTAATACGTTGTGGATTACCTCAACTCCCATATCTCTGTCTGCCTAACGTACATCCTCCTATCAGCCCCCCCCGAAGTTAGTTGTCAAACTAGAGCCAGCCAGCCCGCCACTAGCTTGCTGACAGTCACCCTCAGACTCAAACATTGCACTTCCTGTCATAATACCCACAAATCAGCTTGTTAAAAAACACAGGACAGACTAAAGCCAGGCCAAACACAAGAAATGCCTACTTGACAAAAAATAAAGTCTCACAGTTCTCTGAAAACTGTTGTAAAACTATTAAATCACCTAGCGTGCCACAGCATAAGGAGAGCTCCCTGGTTTCGCACTGAAAAGTTATAACAAGTTTGCTCTAATAAGGAGAACATCCATGACAAGGAGGGAGTCTCAAAAGAAAATGTTACAACGTTTTAGGAGCTGGTTTAAAACTGTGAGTCACTGTGTCGGTAGTGTCACACGATTCACACATCTAAATAGAAGCCCCTGGTTTCTTACTGGAAGGTTATTTCTCGCTAATGTTGCCTTTAAATCTGTAATCTTCTAGACGTAGCCTATTTGTAAGACGATTATCAGGTCAAATTGTATAATTCATATTGAACATCGATACGGAAGTCGACTCGCCATCAAATGCTATTCTACATGTTATGTCATTGGGGAGCTTCAACAGCAACCAGTCATCTGAAGGCTCAGTAAAAACTTTGGGATGGATTCATGGTTATTAGTATCCAACATGATTCCAGGTGGGATTACAGGAAAACCATTGCCTACTTAAATAAAATACACAGGTCTTTACAGAGATGAGCTTCATAAAGGCCTTCCGTGGCCAGAAAAAAAAGAAGACGCAGTGCGTAGACCCTCAGCGAAGCACACAGCTCACATTCCACACCAGGATTCAACAATGCAGCCAGCAGCCCCCCCCCCCCCCACCAAGGACAGAGTGGGCCCCCTAAAGGTTAGCCTACTCTACAGAGGTCTGAAACCTGCTCTAAACCTGCTCTCTTCCTAGCTCTGCTCTTTAAAACTTCTGGGTAAGTGATTGTTTCAGGTTGAAAGGGATAATTGCATTTCCTTGTACTGTGCGAGGGTCTGGTTCACCAATTCCACATACGTCTATGAAGTCAATGTGTTAGGCTATAACTCCTATAGTACAGCATTATACAAGCCAGCTACTGCCTTTCTGGTCATATATTAAATTGGATATTATAGTACATTCAATTGGACAATATAAATCCACACTACTATTCCTTCTCGCCCCCATCTTGGTGTGCAAGTAAGTATGATAGCCTACCCAGCTAGCACATTTGGTTCCTTGGAAGATGTGGGAACATACATTTTTGGTTTCCTATTGGTTCTGGGAACGAAGCCATACGTTTCCAGACCGGTAAAACTATTTTTTTTGTATATTCTGAGAACAGAAGTAAACATTTTGCTAGTTCTGAGAACGTACATTTTTAGTTTGCAGGGAGGTTCTGAGAACATTTTACTGGAAGATTTTTGAATATTCTAAGAACAGAAATTATAGGTTATTTGAAGGTAATTCAATAATGTTCTGAGAACATGTTTCAATAAGACTTTTAATAACACTGCTAGCTAAGTTTGGGTTCACTGTTTTGAACTCCAAACACAGATACTGTAGGACACATGGAAATGAATTTGCTTAGACAATCATGTGAATAGTTTTTTTGTGATTGTGACACGGTATCAGTGAGATTTAAACCTATGATTTTCTGTTCTCTATCCCTGGAATTAGTCTGGTAAAGTAATGAAATGTCAAGAAAATAAAGTTGTTTTGTTTACGTTCTTAAAATGTGCTGAGAATGTTCAAAAGTCAAGCAACTATCCTGCACCATTCCCAGAAAGTTGAGGGAAGGTTGAATGCAAAATAAACATAGGACAACCACGCTCTCACCAAGCTCTAAGAAAGATATGGTTCTCAGAACATTATGTGCTAGCTGGGCACTCTGCAAATGTTCATGAACAACACTGTTTTTTGACAAACATACATGTTAGAACTATATCTGTGGGACACAGAGAGTAAGGTTAAGTGATTTCCAAAGTCCCGAGAGGGGTATTAAGCAATTTACGAGTAGTGTTTACCAACCTAGAATAGCAGAGTGAAAGCGATAGCCTTCACTCAGACCGAGGGAGAGAGCAGAGGTGGGTGGAAGGAAAGAGCAGAGGTCGGTGGACTAACTGGCTGGTATGTCAGGACCAGGAGAGGAATACAGAGAAAGTATTGTGACCAACAGGCACCATGTGACTAGAACCTACCCACCAACCCACACAGGAAGCATTTTATGTTTATTGGCAAACGTGGAGGATACATGCCACCACCCTCACCACGTTTCATAACAGTAGTGGCCTGTGTGGCCAGGAACTAGGAACTTGAATCATGCTCTATAGTTAGGAAGTATGACCTCCTTGGTGAAACCCCCTAAGATAGAGTCAACACAGTCAGTCATAGTTCTCAATAAAAAGCCAGTCGTCATCTAATAAGTTGCTGGACTATTTTTCTTGGGTGGAAATGGGGAATGGCTGATGAGCTAAGCTTGGTAATATAGTGGTAATAGATGAATCTATAGGTGTCATTTTCTTCTAAATACACTTGTTCACACCAATGACTGTAGGGTTGACAGTTCAAAATACCAAGAGGTAAATGTCAGACCACATGGTCACAAACATTAGAAGAACAAGGCCTCAGTTTCAGCCTGAAAGTCTTCTTTGTGTTATTTTTCTAGAAACATAATATGGCACACATCCTGAAGCCACAGAGTGAAACCGTAAACAAAATGTTTTTTTAAAAAAATCCTCCCCAGTGATCCTGGAATGAAGTACATTGATCACCATGAATGTGTGCCTACAGCCAAAAGAGTCATTATGTTATGAAGTGTGGTTTCAGAAAGTCTTCGAATCCAGCTATGAAATGTTTATTTGGAAGCTTGGCCTATTCTGTGTACACGGTTGGGGTAAATCAAAACCAGACTTATCAGTTTTCCTTCCAGTGGGTCCGACTTTACTATGCAGCCAATACAACAACATATTCTGTTGGCCCCCTGCTGGTAGGCCCTGGTAAACACCAAAGAAGCAAAATCCAAAACCTAATTACTCTCAGTTCAAAACCAAAAAGAAAGAACAGTGATTAGAAACCCAGGATACATTTGAAAAAGTACTAGCCACCAGCAGGCCAATATAAGCCTGGTCGCAGATCTGTTAGTACTCTCTACGTCATATGGTTTGGCAAGACGGCACTAACTAAGCTGGGACCAGGCTAATATTGCACCTGGTAGGTAAATGTCCATGACAACACAGATGCTGCAGGGTAGTAAAAAGTATAACTAATAACAAAATATAATTAATTTTAAAAAAACACATGAAATAAGAGAGAAGCTACAGTATATACAGGGTCTGTGCCAGAACCAAATGTACAATGTGCAGGGATACTAGAGTATTGAGGTAGATATAGGCAGGAATTAGGAGACTGGTAGCAGGAGAAATAATAATACATAGTATGGCCCATAGGCGGCAGAGGCACATGCCCAATCAGATTTGTCATGTTAAAGAAAATAAACTTAATAAAAATTTCTTTATTATGACTTTTTCTCTCTATGAAATACAAGCTCCTAGTCACTTAGCAATTTTATGAAGTTGGCTTTAGCTAGCCCAGATAGGTTCCCAATCTCCCAATCTCATGACTAGCTACCAAGAAGCCATTTCAGGCTATCAATCAGGTTAGAGTAGCTAGCTTGTTAGCCTCTTTTAGAATTTGAGAGTGAAATACTTACACACTTGTCTCTAACATGTAGGCTCAACATTCATGAACAGTCCCATTACAAGTCAATGTTGAACAAACTTCATTTAAACTAACTTTACCCGTTGTCCGATGATTTTGACTCTATCACGGAGGTAATCTGATACAAAATATCTACATGGAAGTGTTATCAGCCCAACCGTCAGTATGCTGGTCTGTATATCGGTCTGTATTTACGGTTTTTATTTTCAATATTGATGCAATTCGCACATGACAAACACTTGCACAACATCTATTTGAATAAATCCATGGAATATACACCGTCACAAGGAAATACATTTTTGATTCGTTTTAGGCAGGTCCTAAGAAACATTATAACATTATATTTATTTTCAAAATAAAATAATGGGATATTTTGAAATGAATTATGTTACTGGTCTGTGGCCCAAGCACATGAAATCATAAGTTATTTTGTTCTTTAAACAGACAAGACACACTCAGGCTAACCTGATCACAGTCACACACACAGCATTTAATAGTAGGCTATATTATATAATGAAATATAACAGAGTAAAATACAAATATTTTTCCCAAACAATTTGCGTCATGGCAACGTGTGGAACCGCTGTCATATAAAAAGTGATATTTGGAAATAGAGCCCAAGGCAAGCCCATGTTCTTTGAGCCACGTTTCATCACTTTCCTACTCTCTTAAGGACGGCAGGTAGCCTAGTGGTTCAAGTGCTGGGCTAGTAACCGAAAGGTTGCTGGATCAAATCCTTGAGCTGACAAGATAAAAATCTGTCATTCTGCCTCTGAAGATGGCAGTTAGCCTACCAGGGAATAGTGGGTTGTCATTATAAATAAGAATTTGTTCTTAACTGACTTGCCTAGTTAAATAAAGGTTAAATACATTTTAAATTATACTCTCACTCCGCTTTGTTAGGGAGCAAGCATAGGGTGTTACATTGATAGTACCTTCATCATGATACCGAAATAAAATATAAATCTATATTTTCAAAAGCATGCGAGTCTGGTATTCATATTTCACAACCTCTGCAGGCTTTTGGAGTTGCCTTTACGCGATCAAGTAAAATAACAGGCCTTCACTTGATTTAGACTATGTTATTCCATGGTAAATGTTTCTGATCAGTGATAGATGAGCAAACAAAAGACTAGCAATACCACCTCTCCTTATTTGCCCACTCAGAGAATTAACCAAATATACAGACAGCGTTTCAGTTAAAATCACATTGGATTGCTTAAAACAAGTCACAGGCTTTTGGTCGGGAGAAGGCCTAGGCTACTAAACTACTGCAAGTGAAAAGCAAAATAATCCACTTGTTAAGCTACATAACATGCTGGCAAAATGTTCTGATCAGTGATAATAAATGAGCCAACTAGACAAGATGATCATGAGCAGCACTCACTTCAACTTAGGCTACAATTAGGCTATAGAAATGCTAGCTAACAAATATTCAAACAGAGAATCAGTGAAAATACAAATCTGACATTGATCGATCAAGAAGAGTCCCCATGCTTGTCTCAAAGCAGCGTGAAACGGTGCTGGAATAGTTGACCACGCGCAGGTAGGCTATTGCTTCAAATGTACTATAGCAATTGGATGACTTTGGGAGTTTCAGTAAACAACAATTTGATGCCTTCAATTGCTATAGCCTACTTCATTCCAATATTTTCATAATTCTGTGAAATTTATTCCACACAGTAATTATTTATGGATCCATCCAGTTGTGGTTAAGAAAACAGTGCTTGGGGTGGGCTATGTGAAGAGATTGATGAAGGTACATGCCTAGCAACCATTCAGAGCTTAAGAACGTAGTACATACCAATTAAGCATTAAGGCTGCATTTCATACTAAAACGTAGGCAGAACTTTACCGCAATAATGACTAGATCGGTTGGCAGAAATAAAAGTAAAGGCTTTGTCTCCGGCAATACCTTTAATTTATAAAGAAAAGTTGACAAAAAGATGGCGGGATGCTACAGTTGGCGGAAAAACGTATTGGTTTGAAAAGTGTAGGTGCAATGCATCAAGAGATTGAAAATACAAGCGACAGAACCTACCGGCGTCGCAAAAAGTGGGGTAAACACTTTCCTGTGGATACCCTATCTCCACCTCCTATCGCCAATAATAATAATACATGTTATTCAACATTCTGCCTTATAGAGACTATAGCATCTTTTGTGAGGCGACTTGAGTTAGACTGAAAATCCACAGAGTAACCACGGTAACAGTCTGAACTTTAGGCAACTAGCTTGTCTAACTATCTCAGCTGGCATGCCTGCTAGCAAGGTTGGTATAGACTTTAGAAAGGCAAGCAATAACTAAACGCAGGGGTCGTGTTAAAAGTTCAGAAATCTGCATTTTCAAAACTCAGACCTTCAAAAAAACAAATGGTGTTTTAAACCATTTCTCCTGTGTTCTATATTGAAAGTCAAAAGTAAAAAATGTTTGCTTCAATAGTGATCATGGGCGTTCAACTATAGTTTTCATCACAGATAATACATTAGTAGAACACAGTCGGCTGAAAATAGCTTAATTTTCATCAGATGACAACAGATGTGCAACGCTGTTGGCTACAGCCACACATGAGTTTACAATGAAAAGGCAGGGTATCTTTTGCAAAAAACGATGCACATTTTTTAATGTGCATCCTAGAAGAAATGTAGCCAGCTACATTTCCTAGTATTTTGGTTGAAATCAATCTTGCATTTTACCAAAGAAATGCAGGCTACACTGACAGAAAAGTAGCTACACATCAATCAGAGCTCTGTCTGCTGATAGAATGCCTGTTGGTGAATTCTCAGAGTGGAGAAGTGTAACTGAAACACAAAATGAGTCTGATGCCGAGCAGAAATTACAATAAGAAGAATATTGTATAAGATATTGTGTGTTTTATATTTTGTGAGTGAAAAACGCAGAATTGTTTTAACGCGAACCCTGCTAAATGTAACGTTACTGAAAAACACTAAAATTCCTTTAAATATTTTACCCAATTTTTAGCAGAGATGCAGATATGCATATTTAGTTTCTTAAAAAAAACAGGATACAGGCATAGAATTGGGCATAATGATTATTGCTCTACATTGCAAGAAAAAAGCTGTTTCAAGTGTTTGAATGAAAAATTATCAAATTTATGGATGGGGGCTACCACAGGCATTCACTCTGTGCCCCCTCCGATTTTGGGGGTGCATGTCACTCCTGAGTAGGCCTAATCCGCATTAGATTCTGTTCATTATAAACAAGGAAAACTATTAAAGATGGACAGGTATCCTACGAGTTACCCGTGTCTTTGTTTATGCGATATAACAGCATATACCACCTCCTATATCATGTAGAACTCCATTATTATTTAATGTCAGTGTACAGTCCAATCACGACGGTCTCCTTTCCATCGAGGAAAAACCTTCTTCGCAGACATACAATATATAAAACATTATGTAAATACACTTACCAAATGTAACGTATTCTGGTCAACGTATGGCTTATAGTTTTAAAAGCTTTACATTTGTTTACATTTCCTATCTGAAAATAAACTTTTGGTGTTGCTTCTCTTTTCCAGTTATCTGCGCCATGATTCCGCGTCGTGTGGAGAATTGGGACAGTCACAGTTTATCCATTGTATTTCCCAGATACTCTAGTGGCCGCTCTAACCATGAAAATAAATGTATTCAAAAATGGAAGGCAGGAGGCGAGATCAGGTGGGATCCTTCTAGCCAATGAGAGGGCAGAAGCATATGAACAACAGGTACAACTGTTTCCACTTGTAACCAAAGCCACATAGTGAAAATTGGCTATATCGTAAAGATGAATAAAATAAAATAAATGTACTTTTTCGTCTTCATTTAAAGTTAGGGTTAGGCATAAGGTCAGCAGCGTGATAAATGTTGGGAAGATGACTTTGTGGCTATGGTAACTAGTGACGACCAGGCACAACTCCCAAATAAAATGTCACCTCTCCTACTTATATCAGTACACTCGTAACAACCTAATCATTACGAAACGTATATTTGGTCAAATAAGCCACACGTAGCAAATAAGCCATTACATGTGTTGTTCACCAAATTCGACACACATTGACCACACAAAAACTCCTCGCTTGGTGAGTGAAAATAACGAAAAACCGCCACCTGCTGGAGATGATACATTTTGGCCCCAGTTATCCCTCTCGCTTCGACTCTTCCTCTCTGGTACAGCCTCCAAACGTTCTTCTTCTTCTTCTTCTTATTCGGTATAGTGATGGTCCACACAAACAAACGTTAGGGTGCATGCTGCCACCTACTGTGCCAAAGGCCTGTGCTATCCAGGATCCTTTGAAAGTCCCTACCCCATTGAAGCTAACATTTAAAAGGATTAAGGTAAGGGTTAGGATTAGGTAATGGTTACTTTTAGGGTCAGGGTAGGAGTTAGGGTTACGTTTTAGGGTATGGACGTCCCAAGTATCAAATATTGCACTCACCCTGTGCTCCTCATTTGATACAGTAGTTGGCACAATGTGACATTCACAACTTGTGGTTACATACAATGTAGCTAAAACCTAAAACTACTGGATAGGGAGGGGGCGAGAAATAGCCAAGAAACTGAATCTCGTACAACACTGTGTACTACTCCCTTCACAGAACAGTGCAAACTGGCCCTAACCAGAATAGAATGAGGAGTGGGAGGCCCCGGTGCACAACTGAGCAAGAGGACAAGTACATTAGAGTGTCTAGTTTGAGAAACAGACACCTCACAAGTCCTCAACTGGCAGCTTCATTAAATAGTACCTGCAAAACACCATGCTCAACGTGAACAATGAAGAGGCGACTCTGGGATTCTGGCCTTCTAGGCAGATTTGCAAAGAAAAAGCCATATCTCAGACTGGCCAATAAAAATAAAAGATTAAAATGGGCAAAATAACACAGACACTGGACAGAGGAAATCTGCCAGCATCCCAGAGTCGCTTCTTCACTGTTGAGACTGGTGTTTTGCAAACCCACAAATACTTAAAAACCTCTTGGTACTAGGGGGCAGTATTTTCATTTTTGGAAAATAAAACGTTCCCGTTTCAAACGGGATATTTTGTCAAGAAAAGATGCTAGAATATGCAAATAATTGACAGCTTTGGATAGAAAACACTCAAACGTTTCCAAAACTGTAAAGATATTGTCTGTGAGTATAACAGAACTGATGTTGCAGGCTAAAGCCTGAGAAAAATCCAATCCGGAAGTGCCCCAGGTTTTGAAAGCGTTGCGTTCCAATGACTCCCTATTCAGCTGTGAATGTACCATCAATGAGCTTACGCTTTCTACGTATTCCCCAAGGTGTCTACAGCATTGTGACGTAGTTTTACGCATTTCTGTTGAAGAATAGCCGTAGGCGGCCACATTGCGGCCCTGAGAGAGATTCTCGCGTAAAATACAGAGGTAGCCATTACTCCAATCGGTCCTCCTGAAAAACGAATTGTCCCGACGGATATATTATCAAATAGATATTAGAAAAAGGATTGATTATAAACAACGTTTGACATGTTTCTGTCGATATTATGGAACTAATTTGGAATATTTTTCGGGGGTTGTGACGAAAGCAATTTCCGGGCGATTTCTCAGCCAAACATGAAGAACAAATGGAGCTATTTCACATACAAAAATAATCTTTTGGGAAAAAATGAACTTTGGCTGTCTACCTGGGAGTCTCGTGAGTGAAAACATCCGATGTTCATCAAAGGTAAACGATTTAATTTGATTGCTTTTCTGATTTCCGTAACAAGGTTGCCTGCTGCTAGCAAGGCATAATGCTATGCTATCGATAAACTTACACAAATGCTTGTCTAGCGTTGGCTGTAAAGAATATTTTGAAAATCTGAGATGGCAGGGTGATTAACAAAAGGCTAAGCTGTGTCTCAATATATTTCATTTGTGATTTTCATGAATAGGAATATTTTCTAGGGATATCTATGTCCGTTGTGTTATGCTAATTCGTTTCAGGCAATAATTACGCTCCCGCATGCGGGTTTGGGAGTCACAAAATATATCATATATATATATATATATATATATATATATATATATATATATATATATATATTATTAAGATACTCAACTCGTCTAAAGGCCAGTTTTATTGCTTCTTTAATCAGGACAACAGTTTTCAGCTGTGCTAACAATTGCAAAAGTGTTTTTCTAATGATCAATTAGCCTTTTAAAATTATAAACTTGGATTAGCTAACACAACGTGCCATTGGAACACAGGAGTCATGGTTGCTGATAATGGGCCTCTGTACGCCTATTTAGATATTCCTTTAAAAAGCTGCTGTTTCCAGATGAATAGTCATTTACAACATTAACAATGTCTACACTGCATTTCTGATCAATCTGATGCTATTTCAATTGACAAAATATTGCCTTTCTTTAAAAAACAAGGACATTTGTGACCCCAAACTTTTGAACGGTATATAAAACACAGGCAATGTATAAAACACAGGCAAATCATGTTTTTGACTGCAGTGAGCCTTTAAGAATTATTTCATCAAGATGGTGTATTGTCTCATCTTCTGAATGTATACAGTGAATCATTCCAGCCTCCTCCATCATGTCTTTGGGTGGGTGGTCGAAGTCTCACATTGTCTAATGAATGCCTGGCTTGCAACCAAACCAGGCCTCATTATCACAGGCTTTCTCCTAGCCAGGGCCCAGCTTGGAAATACATATTTATTTAGATAAAGTCTCTGCCTCAAGGCTTGTCAAACCTTATCTTGATGTCGGTAGAACATGTGTGCATATATTCATGCCCACTTCCCACTGTTAATCCACTTAAAAGCTTCTGATGCGTGAGGCGTCTATTTTTAGATAGTGGTATGGCATTTAATGATGTGCCTTGCTGTTTGATTTGTCTTTTTATTTGTCTTGGAATATGCTGGCTGTCTTGATCCAAAGAACGACTGGTTTTGAGTGGACAGAGTAGTATCCATACAGCCATTTGTGTTACCATATCCTCAATACATAATAACAAAATCAAATAAAAAATGTTTGATTTTTTTCCTTCACATTACATTGAATTGAATGTCTCAGTACGCAGGAAATGCAGCTTGTAAAGGCATCACTAGTCACTCAATAACCATTTTGAAGCATATGAAGGAAAACAATGGTACACATGACCTTCATGCTTAATTTACAGAACTGCTTATAATTCAGACCATTCTTTGTACCACTTGTTCGTAAGTGAACAATAATAAGATAATGAGCAAAGAAAAGGGAGTCTTGAATGTAAAATAAGGGTTAAATTACCCCTTGTAGTGCAATTAAAACTGGCCTCTCCATTAACTTTCTCTGGGCTCACTTGAGGTTCCCTCAGGCTGTTTAGGCCAGGGAAATGCTGACAGCACAGTACAGGCTCTACTTATAGAAGGAACATTGATAGCACTATCACTGCAGTTCTCAATACATTACTTATGAATCTGAGGATACAGGCAATAGATTGGAGTTGATAACTTTATTATCTTTGTTTATTGCTATTGTTCAATTTGTAGGATTCTTCATCAAATTCCTAGTTTAGATTTGCCCTTGAAAAATATTATCCAAATCCTATTTGTTAAAAGCTTTTGTGTAATTCTTATTTCTGTATAACTTACCTCAATATATGTCTATTATCATGTATCATTGTCACACCAGGATCTGTTTCACATGTCTTTGTGATTGTCTCCACCCCTCTCCAGGTGTCGCCCATCTTCCCCCATTATCCCCTGTGTATTTATACCTGTGTTCTCTGTTGGTCTGTTGCCAGTTCGTCTTGTTTGTCTAGTCAACCAGCGGTTTGTCTCAGCTCCTGCCTTTCCCCCAGTCGCTCAGTTTCTAATCCTCCTGGTTTTGACCCTGTCCTGCGTCTGAACCCGCCTGCCTGCCCACTCTGCCTGAGCCTGCCCGCTGTCCTGTACCTTTGCCCCACTACTCTGGATTATTGAACCCTGCCTACCTTGACCTGTCGTTTGCCTGCCCCTGTTGCTGTATTAAACATGGTTACTTCAACAGTCTGCATCTGGGTCTTACCTTCATACCTGATAGTACGAACTGGCCATGACTGACCCAGCAGACCCGGGCCAGCGGTGCAACGCCATCTCCTCCCAAGGAGCCTCCATTGGTAGGCACAAGTAATTACTTTGTGTTCTTATGGAGGGGGTCCAAATGTTGGCTGAGCGCCATGACCGGTACAGGACGGCAGGACGACTTGTATAATGACTGACAAACTGCCCAGAGAATATATGAAACAAAACAGAATAATAGTAAATGTACGGTCGGTAGCATATTGCTGCCACTCAGAAAAATACTTTTTGATGTCATTATTCCGAGATGAGATCACGCTACTAAGAAATAATTGAATAACTCATTATAACGAGAAAGAAAACGTTATAACAAGAAAGATGTCATTATTATAAAATAATCCAGTTGCACATTATTACTTCCTCTCCTGCACAGGTTGACCTTATGGCTGGTTTGCTTGAGTCGATCAACTTTTATTTGCTCCTCGGTTTGAAGCATTTGGATATATTGGTGTCATTGAGCAATATAGATGGTGTTGTCATTAGTTTATGTATATTGTGGAGAATTCTGTGTTCTCTAAGGCTCTACAGGCATAACAAAAACATTCAGACCTGCTTGACATAGGGTTATTCCTTATTGATCAGCAGATGCAGCTGTAGGAGTGGTGGTGGCCACTGGAGGGCAACTTTAACACTGGAGCATATGTAGGAGCTCATCGTCATGAAGTTCATCTATTATACTGTTAAAAAGTCACCACTAGCCCAGTACCCTGCCCTAAACCTTAGTCACGTTTCTAGCCAGCTACCAACCTGTACCCTACCCTGCACTCGAGACTGCTGCACTATGTACATAGTCATTGAACACTGGTCACGTCTGCTTCTGTCACGTCTGCTCAAATATTGTTATGTTACAGGCGTATACTTAAACGGATTAAATCGTTTTCTTCCCCTCATCAAGCTACACACCAATATCCAATAATGACGAAGCAAATACAAACTTTAAGAAATATTAGCACATTTTAAACACATAAAACAATGGAGATATCACATTTACAGAGGGGCAAAAAAAGTATTTAGTCAAGCCACCAATTGTGCAAGTTCTCCCACCTAAAAAAGATGAGAGGCCTGTAATTTTCAACTATGACAGACAAAATGAGAAAGAAAAAAATCCAGAAAATCAAATTGTAGGAGTTTTAATGAATTTATTTGCAAATTATGGTGGAAAATAAGTATTTGGTCAATAACAAAAGTTTCTCAATAAGTTCTAATATATCCTTTGTTGGCAATGACAGAGGTCAAACGTTTTCTGTAAGTCTTCACAAGGTTTTCACACACTGTTGCTGGTATCTTGGCCCATTCCTCCATGCAGATCTCCTCTAGAGCAGTGATGTTTTGGGGCTGTTGCTGGGAAACACGGACTTTCAACTCCCTCCAAAGATTTTCTATGGGGTTGAGATCTGGACACTGGCTAGGCCACTCCAGGACCTTGAAATGCTTCTTACGAAGCCACTCCTTCGTTGCCCGGGCGGTGTGTCTGGGATCATTGTCACGCTGAAAGACCCAGCCACGTTTCATCTTCAATGCCCTTGCTGATGGAAGGAGGTTTTCACTCAAAATCTCACGATACATGGCCCCATTCATTCTTTCCTTTACACGGATCAGTCGTCCTGGTCCCTTTGCAGAAAAACAGCCCCAAAGCATGATGTTTCCACCCCCATGCTTCACAGTAGGTATGGTGTTCTTTGGATGCAACTCAGCATTCTTTGTACTCCAAACACGACGAGTTGAGTTTTTACCAAAAAGTTATATTTTGGTTTCATTTGACCATATCACATTCTCCCAATCGTCTTCTGGATCATCCAAATGCTCTCTAGCAAACTTCAGATGGGCCTGGACATGTACTGGCTTAAGCAGGGGGACACGTCTGGCACTGCAGGATTTGAGTTCCTGGCGGCGTAGTGTGTCACTGATTGTAGGCTTTGTTACTTTGGTCCCAGCTCTCTGCAGGTCATTCACTAGGTCCCCCCGTGTGGTTCTGGGATTTTTGCTCACCGTTCTTGTGATCATTTTGACCCCACGGGGTGAGATATTGCGTGGAGCCCCAGATCGAGGGAGATTATCAGTGGTCTTGTATGTCTTCCATTTCCTAATAATTGCTCCCACAGTTGATTTCTTCAAACCAAGCTGCTTACCTATTGCAGATTCAGTCTTCCCAGCCTGGTGCAGGTCTACAATTTTGTTTCTGGTGTCCTTTGACAGCTCTTTGGTCTTGGCCATAGTGGAGTTTGGAGTGTGACTGTTTGAGGTTGTGGACAGGTGTCTTTTATACTGATAACAAGTTCAAACAGGTGCCATTAATACAGGTAACGAGTGGAGGACAGAGGAGCCTCTTAAAGAAGAAGTTACAGGTCTGTGAGAGCCAGAAATCTTGCTTGTTTGTAGGTGACCAATTACTTATTTTCCACCATGATTTGCAAATAAATTCATAAAAAAATCCTACAATGTGATTTTCTGGATTTTTTTCTCCCTCATTTTGTCTGTCATAGTTGAAGTGTACCTATGATGAAAATTACAGGCCTCTCTCGTCTTTTTAAGTGGGAGAACTTGCACAATTGGTGGCTGACTAAATACTTTTTTTCCCCACTGTACATTACAATTCAGACCCTTTACTCAGTACTTTTGTAACGGTTTTCTTCCGTTGAAGGAGAGGAGGACCAAAATGAAGTGTGGTTAGTGTTCAACATATTTAATAGCGACGATAAACAAGAACACTACAAAACAACAAAAGTGAAAACCGAAACAGTCCTATCTTGTGCAATGACACAAAGACGGAAGACAATCACCCACAAAATACCAAGGAACATGGCTGCCTAAATATGGTTCCCAATTAGAGACAACGACAGACAGCTGCCTCTAATTGAGAACCAATCTAGGCAACCATAGACACACAAAACTACCTAGAAAGGAAACAGCCCCATAAACATACAAAACCCCTAGACCAGACAAACACATAAATCCCCCATGTCACACCCTGACCTAACCAAAATAATAAAGAAAACAAAGATAACTAAGGCAACAATGTTCGGCTAAAATTACATACCCATATCTAACTGCCTGTAGCTCAGGACCTGAAGCAAGGATATGCATATTCTTGATACCATTTGCAAAGAAACATTTTGAAGTTTGTGGAAATGTGACACGAATATAGGATAATATAACACATTAGATCTGGTAAAAGATAATACATAGAAAAAAAGTGTTTTTTTGTACCATCTTTGAAATGCAAAAGAAAGGCCATAATGTATTATTCCAGCCCAAGTGTAATTTTTATTTTGGACACTAGATGGCAGCAGTGGATGTGCACAGTTTTAGACTGATCCAATGAACCATTGCATTTCTGTTCAACATTTTGTATCAAGACTGCCCAAATGTGCCTAATTGGTTTATTAATAATTTTTCATAACTGTGCACTCTCCTCAAACAATAGCATGATATTATTTCACTGTAATAGGTACTGTAGATTGGACATTGCCGTTAGATGAACAAGCATTTAAGCTTTCTGCCAATATTAGATATGTTTATGTCCGGTGAAATGTTCTTGTTTCTTACAACGTCATGCTAATAAAACTAGCGCACATTAGCTCAACCTTCCCGAGGGTGGGACACCAATCTGTAGAGATCCTTGAGAGTTTAAAAGCATGCCTGTCTGGACCTAAGCCTGTGTTCCTGGCCTTAACCCAAGCATCATCTCTTTTATGAATTACTTTGATAATTCCAGAGTGTACCAGGCATTCCATCTACCTTTAACCTTTCATTTTTTGAAGAGAATATGATTATTGTCACGGATCCCGGTACTGCTGCTCATTCTGTTCACCTACTGCTGCTCATTCCGTCGGACTGTCTTGTCTCATTGCGCACACTTGGTTCCTATATTCCCCCTGATTAGTATGTGTATATATGTGCCCTCTGTTCCCCATTGTCCTTGTCGATTATTGTCCCATGTCCGTTGACCTGTACTCTGTTGTATCGGCTTTCGTGCTACTGTGCACTTGTTATTACGGATCTCGTCATGTGTTATTTATAGGTTTACACCTCGCTCTTTTGTTTGGGTTACATCCCTGTGTTATTTATATATATACATATACACACACATGTGTTTGTTTTGGGCTTCGTCCCTGTTGTTTTCATTATGTACTTTATTTTGGGTGGAGAAATATAAAAAACTATTACGCATTCCTGCTCCTGTCTCCTATCATTATACAGCATGGCAATTATCCACAATAGTGTTGAAGAATTCTGCCAATAGGCTCAAAGCTAAATCAGTTTCAGGGATAGATGAAATACAATCAAGGTCATTAAAATAAAGATAATGTAAAAAAAAGAGAGCCTGTTCACTCAAGGGATTAAAGTTCCTCTTTGTGGTGGCACGAGGCTCAGATGTTTGTATTCTCTCATCTCCACCACAAACAACTTTTCTTTGGGGAAGAAAACAGCAGAAAAATACAGTACCAGTCAAAGGTTTGGATACAGCTACTCATTCCATGGGTTTTTCTTTATTTTTACTATTTTCTACATTGTAGAATAATAGTGAAGACATCAAAACCATTAAATAACACATATGGAATCATGTAGTAACCAAAAAAGTGTTATTTGAGATTCTTCAAAGTAGCCACCCTTTGCCTTGATGACAGCTTTCCACACATTTGGCATTTTCTCAACCAGCGTCATGAGGTATTCACCAGGAATGCATTTAAATTAACAGGTATGCCTTGTTAATTTGTGGAATTTCTTTCCTTAACGCGTTTGAGCCAATCAGTTGTGTTGTGACAAGGTAAGAGTGGTAAACAGAAGATAGCCATATTTGGTAAAAGACCAAGTCCATATTATGGCAAGAACAGCTCAAATAAGCAAAGAGAAATGACAGTCCATCACTACTTTAAGACATGAAGGTCAGTTAATCCACAAAATTTCAAGAACTTTGAAAGTTTCTTCAAATTCAGTCGCAAAACCATCAAGCGCTTTGATGAAACTGGCTCTCATGAGGACCACCACAGGAAAGGAAGACCCAGAGTTACTTCTGCTGCAGAGGATATGTTAGAGTTAACTGCACCCCAGATTGCAGCCCAAATAAATGCTTCACAGAGATCAAGTAACAGACACATCTCAACTGTTCAGATGAGACTGTGTGAATCAGGCCTTCATGGTCAAATTGCTGCAAAGAAACCACTACCAAAGGTCACTAATAATAAGAAGAGACTTGCTTGGGCCATAAAACACAAGCAATGGACACTAGACTGGTGGAAATCTGTCCTTTGGTCTGATTATTATTATATATTTTTTTGGTTCCAACCCCTGTGTCTTTGTGAGACGCAGAGCACGTGAACAGATGATCTCCGCATGTGTGGTTCCCACCATGAAGCATGGAAGAGGAGGTGTGATGGTGTGGAGGAGCCTCCAGTGACAGAGCCTTCAGCAGGGGTTCTCAGTACGGAGCCTCCGGCGACGATCCACAGTCCAGAGCCTCCGGTGACGACCCACTGTCTGGTGCCTCTAGCGACGACCCACTATCCGGAGATTCCAGCGATGATCCCCGCACCAGAGCCGCCATGGAGGAAGACGTATCTGCGAGCGTAGTGGGTACTTCCCCCTGCACTGGGGTCGGTACTGTCACGCCCTGACCATAGTAAGCTGTTTATTCTCTGTGTTGGTTGGGGCGTGATAGTGACTTGGGTGGGTCATCTAGGTGATATTGTATTTCTATGGTGGCCTGATGTGGTTCCCAATCAGAGGCAGCTGTTTTTCGTTGACTCTGATTGGGGATCATATTTAGGTAGCCATTTCCGCATTTGTGTTTGTGGGATCTTGTCTACATTTAGTTGCCTGAGTGCACACCAGTAGTTTCACCTTTCATTTGTGATTTATTGTTTTGTTTTTGAGTTTCAGTTTATTAAAATATGTGGAACTCTACTCCCGCTGCGCCTTGGTCTACTCCTTTCAACGAACGTGACAGGCAGTAGCTTCTGATTAAATTACATTTTCACAGGACCGCTTGTCGCAATTTTGATGAGGCTCTCTTGTTCAGATATCGGTAAGTGGACTGGAGGCAGGGCATGAAAGGGATAACGAATCCAGTTGTTTGTGTCACCCGTTTCAGGAAAGTACCTGCGTAACCTTCCCAAGTTCTCTCACGTCACCCCGCTCCTCCGTTCTCTCCACTGGCTTCCAGTTGAAGCTCGCATCCGCTACAAGACCATGGTGCTTGCCTACGGAGCTGTGAGGGGAACGGCACCTCAGTACCTCCAGGCTCTGATCAGGCCCTACACCCAAACAAGGGCACTGCGTTCATCCACCTCTGGCCTGCTCGCCTCCCTACCACTGAGGAAGTACAGCTCCCGCTCAGCCCAGTCAAAACTGTTCGCTGCCCTGGCCCCCCCAATGGTGGAACAAACTCCCTCACGACGCCAGGACAGCGGAGTCAATCACCACCTTCCGGAGACACCTGAAACCCCACCTCTTTAAGGAATACCTAGGATAGGTTAAGTAATCCCTCTCACCCCACCCCCCCCCTAAGTTTTAGATGCACTATTGTTAAGTGACTGTCCCACTGGATGTCATAAGGTGAATGCACCAATTTGTAAGTCGCTCTGGATAAGAGCGTCTGCTAAATGACTTAAATGTAATGTAAATGTAATTGCACACACAACTCACTCAGGTGCTTCACTATATCACATTGGACATTGTCTGTAAGCTTGAGTTCATTTGCACACAAATAATCATACAATGATGTGTACTTGTGTGTTGTCCTTGTAAATGCAGACAGAGAATAGCTCCAACTTCTTAATCATATCCTCAGTTTTATCCCACATATTGAATATAGTTGCGTTGAGTCCCTGTAATCCTAGATTCAGAACATTCAGGTGAGAAAAAACATCACCCAGATAGGCCAGGCATGTGAGAAACTTGCCATCATGCAAGAGGTCAGGCAAATTCAGAAAATTCTGGTCAGTAAAGAGAACTTTAACTCATTTCTCAATTTAAAAAAAATGTGTCAGTACTTTGCCCCTTGATAACCAGCGCACTTCTGTATGTTGCAAAAGCGTTTAATGGTCGCTGCTCATATCATTGCATAGTGCAGAAAATACACGAGAGTTCAGTGGCCTTGCTTCAACAAAGTGAACCATTTTCACTGTAGTGTCCAAAATGTCTTTCAAGCAGTCAGGCATTCCTTTGGCAGCATGAGCCTCTCGGTGGATGCTGCAGTGTACTCAAATGGCGTCGGGAGCAACTGCTTGTACATGCGTTACAACTTCACTATGTCTTCCTGTCATGGCTTTTGCTCCAAAAGTACAGATACCAACACATCTTGACCACCAAAGTCCATTTGATGTCACAAAGCTGTCCAGTACTTAAAAGAAAATCCTCTCCTGTTGTCCTGATTTCCAGTGGTTCGCAGAAGAGAATGGCTTCCTTAATTGACCCACCCATAAACGTAACGGACATATACCAGGAGCTGTGCCAGGCCCGGCATGTCTGTTGACTTATCCAGCTGTAATGCATAGAATTCACTGGCTTGTATGTGAAGCGGTAATTGTTTAAAAACATCTCCTGCCATGTCACTGATGCGTCGTGAAACAGTGTTGTTTGATGAAGTCATTGTCTGTTTGATGAAGTCATTGTCTGTATAGTCCCCCCCCCCCCCAGCATTGTCCCAGCCATATCCGCGGCAGCAGGAATAATTAAGTCCTCCACAATAGTATGGGGCTTCTCTGTCCTAGCCAATCGGAGATCACCATATAAGCCGCTTCTAGCCCCTTCTTATTAATGGTTTCTGTTGCTTTTATTACTCGAAAGTCATCTTAATTATCACTCAAAAAACTCCCATTGTAACGGTTTTCTAGGTGTGGTGAAGAGTCGGACCAAAATGTGGCGTGTAGATTACGATTCATGTTTAATGAAAAACACACTAAACACGAACATTACAAAAACCGTAACGAAAACCGAAACAGCCTATACTTGTATAAACTAACACAGAACAAGGACATCAGGACATTCACCCACCACAAACTCAAAGAATATGGCTGCCTAAATATGGTTCCCAATCAGAGACAACGATAAACACCTGCCTCTGATTGAGAACCACTCCAGACAGCCATAGACTTTGCTAGATTACCCCACTAGCTACAATCCCAATATATACACACCAAAACCCCAAGACAAAACACACCACAATACAAAAACCCCATGCCACACCCTGGCCTGACCCAATACATAAAGATAAACACAAAATACTTCGACCAGGGCGTGACACCCATGGCTTGTTTTACAAATTGGCATGTTTTGTTGCCAAATGTCTGCGCAAGATTGAAAGTTTCATCAAGCCGTGAGATAGTACTTTTGCACATATAACACACTGTGGTTGAGGAAGGGCACTACTCACAATACGTTAACCCCAAATCATAGTAGTTCTCATCATATTTGCGCCTCTTCGATGGTCCAACGTCCCTGTCTGCTGTTCGGTGCTCTCCCGGGTAAGGGGGAAGTAGCTCTTTGGCTGCTTCAGATTCACAACTGCCGGTGTATGCTGGGCTAACAACAAATGTAGAATTACTGATGATAGCATTGGATGTGCTCTTGGAAGCAGAACCGGTGCATGTGTAGTACTGCTGGTAGTAGCAGTACTACCAGTAGAGCTGGTATGTGTCTCTATGGATGTGGGCCTTACTTTTTTTAACCATTTATCAATTTTCGAGCAAACTGATTGAGCAGCAGCTATGTTTGGCTAGATACAGACCGTTAGTTGTATTCCTGCGAGAGAGTAACAGTTAATGTGATTGGATGTTAATTATTTGACTAGGCTACCTGTATTTGACGTTGTATTATTATTTCGCTGAACACTTGATGGTTTAATTTTATTTTTGGCAGTGAAACGAGGCTACTCAGGCGAGAAAATATAAAATATAAATTGACCGTTTGAAAATGTAAAGAATAAACTATGCTGAAAAAAAGTATATACATATTTTAAAAAATAAAGGTAAATCATTTTTATATGGCGTACCCCCGATGGCATTGTGCGTACCCCTGGGGGGTACAACGTAATTGGGGAGAAAAAGGGGGGGAAATAAAGATTTCAGACAAGGATATTTTCTGGTCAATTGTCACTGCCAGGCCGGCTGGGACTGGACGATACTATAGCTATGGTACATAGCATAATCATCAGAGTGCTCATAGTATGTGTCATAAGAGTGGGAGGCTCTTGTGGACAGTACATCAGAATCATCCGATTCAACATCTATGCTCTGTTCAGAGGTAGGGGTTGGATTTGGTACTGGAAGGGGAAGCCTAGCCAGAATGTTCTTGAGGGCAGAGTCAATGGTTGCCATACGACTGTACAGTGACATATCTTTGCATATCTCAGTACATTGAGATTTGTGCCCAGGTGAAGATGAGCGATGACATGGGTGGAACGACATCCTGTGTACAGCATTGAATCAGTGTGCAAAGAATGGATTTTCACATAAGAGAAGTGTGTCCATGAAAAAATTAACAAAAAATAGCTTTTTGTTTCAATGTGTCACGGTCAGTGGTGTAAAGTACTTAATTAAGTAAAAATGCTTTAAAGTACTACTTAAGTATTTTTTTTGAGTATCTCTACTTTACTATTCATATTTTTGACAACTTTTACTTTTACTTCACTATGTTCCTAAAGAAAATACTGTACTTTGTACTCCATACATTTTCCGTGGCACCTAAAAGTGCTCGTTACATTTTGAATGCTTAGCAGCACAGGAAAGTGGTCCAATTTACACACTTATCAAGAAAATATCCCTTGTCATCCCTACTGCCTCTGATCTGGCGGACTCACTAATGTTTTATTTGTAAATAAAACTGAGTGTTGCAGTGGGCCCCTGGCTATCCATAAAATTAAAAAACAAGACAATTGTGCCGTCTGGTTGGCTTAATATAAGGAATAAGAAATTATTTTACTTTTACTTGCACTTTTGATACTTAAGTACATTTTAGCAATTACATTTACTTTTTATGCTTAAATATATTTAAAACCAAATACATTTAGACTTTTACTCAAGTAGTATTCTTTTTTGATTTTCTTTTGTTGAATTTCTACCCCCTGTTCGCCCCAATTTCGTGCTATCCAATTGGTAGTAGTTACTATCTTGTCTCATCACTACAACTCCTGTACAGGCTCGGGAGAGACGAAGGTCGAAAGCCGAAACACAACCCAACCAAGCTACACTGCTTCCTAACACAGCGCGCATCCAACCCGGAAGCTACCCTCACCAATGTGTCGGAGGAAACACTGTGCACCTGGCGACCTGGTTAGCGTGCACTCCGCCCGGCCCGCCACAGGAGTCGCTAGTGGGCGATGAGACAAGGATATCCCTACCGGCCAAACCCTCCCTAACCCGGACGACGCTAGGCCAATATTGCGTTGCCCCACGTACCTCCCGAACGCGGCCGGCTGCCACAGAACCTGGGAGCGAACCCAGAGTCTCTGACTGCGCAGCTGGCGCTGCGATCTGCGATCCCGGCGTTTGTTGTTTCTCTAAAATCTGCAATCCTGACACATGGCGCTGATTGATTTACAACTGCCCTGTTGACGGGACGCCTATCCCTAAGAAGTTTTTAAGCATCTCCATCGCGTGAAGGGGAAAGATTTCCATTAGGGCGTTTGGCGACCCCGTTACAAAATGAATGACAACTCAAAAATCTCTGCAATGTAGACAAACTAATGACAACACCATCTATATTGCTCAATGAAACCCATATCTCCCAATGTCACAAACCGAGGAGCAAATCAAATTTAATCAACTCAAGCGAACCACCAATAGGTCAACCTGTGCATGAGAGGGAGCCAAGCTTGCAGAGTAGCCTATGCTAGTGTTTCAGTATAATAAAGGCTATTTATCATAATAATGTGCAACTGATTATTTCGTAATAATGTAATCTTATCTCATAATAATTAAATCAACAACAAAAAAATCGTGGTGGCAGCAATACACCTAAAACTTATGAAAATGAGCATATTATTTTTTCTGGATTTTTCATGTAAAATGTTCCTCCTTTGAGACAGTAGATGGAGATATTCTTCACTTTTAGTTTTTTAGCACCCTCGTCTCTCTTGACTGCTCAAGATTGAATCAAGAGCTGTAGGAGAAGCATTGGAAGGTAAAATGATTTATTTCCAGCAGAAATTACATAAGGCTGTGTTCAGTGAGCAAAAACAATTCCCAGGCAGATCTTTTGCTTGCCTCTTTAAAATGGCTCATATTGTAGTGGAATATTTTGTAGCCAGTGTCCAAAACTCACAAGCCCCAAGATCACACATTTACATTTCTCTTTCAAACGTATGGCTTCTAAGTGCACTGCCAATGATATTAATTGTATCTGTGAAAAAAGATATATTCTTAGCTTGCATTCATCACATTCTACATAGAGTAGATGATAATAATTTATTCTGGCAGCAGGATATTACCAGAGGTAAAAAGCCCATCGTTAAGAACTTTGACTGATGGCCTCCTGACATAACTAGACACACTGCAATACGTCTCTGCTTGATGGAAATGTACGAGAATACCTAACAACAATTAAAGGGCATGTCATGAAAATAGATTATTCCCTATTCAGTTAACATTTTGTCAAATGTAAAAAAATAATAAAAAGACTGCGCATTTTTGGGGTGCTTTATGTGTGGTGTTGTCATTGACATATAATTATGCATTTATAAAGATGCACATTAGACTGTGGTCGTGAATCAGCCGAATGGACGCGGCGTCAAAAGGGTGATTACACACACACACACACACACACACACACACACACACACACACACACACACACACACACACACACACACACACACACACACACACACACACACACACACACACACACACACACACACACACACACACACACACACACACACACACACTGTAAACCACACATAATTCCAGTTGGTAGTGGGATGGTACAGCAGGACTAATTAATGTAAGGCTTGCTAGACATCAGTCCTAATGACGTTGTTCCCATGACGTTGACTCCAGACATTTAAGAATTCAGCACAGTCGAATTGTTAATTATTATTAATATGACATTGCAAGTGCGGGATTGAATATCAATACACACCTCTGGAGGGAGAGGTGGTAGAGAGAGAGAGGGGGGGGGGTGAAAGAGAAAAAGATGGACAGAGAGAGAGGGAGGGACTAGGAAAAACCCAGTATGGGGTAGGAACAGATAATCATAACCTGCTGAGCTAGTACACTTTAATTTCAGACAATAGTAATCATCTCCCCGTGCTCTGATGTGCTTTGCTTAATTAAATGCCATGCTAATTGTTTCATAGTATTGCTCTTCCATGGGGTGGAAGCTTTAGGGAGTTTGTAATAACACACCTTGGCTTTCCTCTATCAGGCAGACAAAAAGTGTGAATTCCTGTGAATCTCCAAGGAAATACTTGTTATGTATGAGCTCATGTGGGGTGGATTTTATGGCTGCCAACTGGAATGTAGGTGGTTTCTTCTATGAGCTCCCCATCCAAGTGGAGCACCAAGGGAGCATTTTCACTATTCATCAAGGCCGAACAACACCTTGTTGATTTCGTCATTTTAAACGTGCCATTGTAGATGCACTTGATGTCTTCGTTCAATAAAGAGGGATAAGCAGTATGTGAATTTACACCACACTGCTTCAGCACCCTCTGCAAACCAGACCCGAGTTTAAATACGTGTATATGAATATTTGTTATTAAAATAAAACATTCTGTGTATTTGAGTATTTTAAAATACACAGCCCAAAACAAGTACTTTTATTGGAAAGGTTATTTGGTTTAAAAAATTAATAATACTTGTATTTGAAAGTATTTTAAAATACATATTTCAAATACTATAATCATAAATACCTGGGTTAAATGCATGGGAGTGTATTTAAGTATTTTCAAATACTTTCCAAGTGTATATCCAAATACATTCCAATATTATACTGAAATAGTATTTCAATCCAGGTCTGCTATAAACACATTGACATAATCTGGGTAGACATGCCGGAGAGAATGTACATAGGGTGGAAGACCAAACATACAGTATAATAGTGTTGTCTGACATGGAAACACCGCTTTCACTAAACAGTGGTTCCTTCTTTTATGCATACAGTGTCATCTGAGCAAATCTGTTATCTGTTACGTAATTCCCTTCAAGGCATATTATATCTCGCCAGCGCAGGTCAGGAACAAAAAAAGAAAGAGACAATGAATTTAAGACCCTTTGTAACATCTGAGTTGTTGACCAATAGTATTACTGCAAAGTTAACCTCTAATCAGATATCCAACCTACAGTCCTGTAAAGACACCGAACCCATGCTTCTCAGAGGTCTGACATTTGGGGTTTGGCAAGAGCAACACAGAGAATGCTGAATTCCTAACACAATACAGTTGATAAGATTCCCTTCGGGGGCTGGGCCGCCCTACATAATTTTAGGGTCAGGTGGGTGACCCGTGTGCTCACTTGGTGGTTTGTTGTTCCATGCAGCCTGAGCCCATACAGTTAGTTCTTTGTCAACCATGTCATAAAAGGATGTTTTTCATTTAGAGGACAAAACAACTGCTTTGTTTCCTGATGCCTCATTGGATGGCAATCAGAAGCCAACGATCTGTACCCTTGTGGTCGATTGCTGTCGGTCAGCCCTTGTTTTAAAGACTTGGTACTCATTATCACCTACGTCAACAAAACAAAGGAGATGATCATGGACTTCAGGAAACAGCAGAGGGAGCACCCCCCTATCCACATCGACGGGACTGTAGTGGAGAGGGTAGAAAGTTTTAAGTTCCTCGGCATACACATCACGGACAAACTGAATTGGTCCACCCACACAGACAGCGTGGTGAAGAAGGTGCAGCTACACCTCTTTAACCTCAGGAGGCTGAAGAAATTTGGCTTGTCACCAAAAGCACTCACAAACTTTTAGAGATGCACAATCGAGAGCATCCTGTCGGGCTGTTTCACCGCCTGGTACGGCAACTGCTCCGCCCACAACCATAAGGCTCTCAGGTCTGCACAACGTATCACCGGGGGCAAATTACCTGCCCTCCAGGACACGTACACCACCCAATGTCACAGGAAGGCCATAAAGATCATCAAGGACAACAACCACCCGAGCCACTGCCTGTTCACCCCGTTATCATCCAGAAGGCGAGGTCAGTACAGGTGCATCAAAGCAGGGACCGAGAGACTGAAAAACAGCTTCTATCTCAAGGCCGTCAGACTGTTAAACAGCCACCACTAACATTGAGTACATGTAAAATGTAATACATGTATCACTAGCCACATTAATCAATGCCACTTAATATAATGTTTACATACCCTACATTACTCATCTCATATGTATATACTGTACTCTGTACCACCTACTGCATCTTGCCATTTTTATGTAATACATGTATCACTAACCACTTTTAACAATGCCACTTAATATAATGTTTACATACCCTACATTACTCATCTCATATGTATATGTATATACTGTACTCTATATCATCTACTGCATCTTTATGTAATACATGTATCACTAGCCACTTTAAACTATGCCACTTTGTTTACATACCCTACATTACTCATCTCATATGTATATACTGTACTCGATACCATCTACTGCATCTTGCCTATGCCGTTCTGTACCATCACTCATTCATCTATCTTTATGTACATATTCTTCATCCCTTTACACTTGTGTGTATAAGGTAGCTGTTGTGAAATTGTTAGGTTAGGTTACTCGCATTGTCGGAACTAGAAGCACAAGCATTTCGCTACACTCGCATTAACATCTGCTAACCATGTGTATGTGACAAATCAAATTCGATTTGATTTAACGCCCCTTATTCCCATATGCAATACATGTTTAAATCCAAATTACACACACACACGGGATGGTATTCTTCCTCTCAATACAACCATTCAACGCTTGCCTGAACAGTCTAGTCTCATGTAGTTTGTTATGAAAAAAAGCACACAAGT